>NW_027255735.1:0-8749 GCF_003086295.3 Arachis hypogaea
TCCCTCAATGTCCAGTACTAATATCCACCACTTAAGCTAATCAAGTCCAAATAAGGACTTTTATTGTTTCCGCTTAAGCTTGTAATGGCATTAAACAAGTGGGTTAATCGTAGGCTGAATTTGGCTAACAAAGGAGATAGAGGTAAGGCCGTTTGGGTGAGTGAGCTAATGGAATGATGGCTCAATCATATAATGCATGATACACCAATATGGCATAAAGAATAAACAATCAAAGATCACAATCATAGAGAGAGATATGCACACAGAGGAAAATAAGTGGTTAAGATGTACCACACCATTAGGCTCAAATCTCACAAGCTTGTGTCTTAACTCAAACCATGTTCCAATATAATTCTTCATGCAACTTTGGCATCAAAGCATTTAAATTTGCAATGCCATGGTCGTCCCAAAGTGTTGGTTTCCTAGAGATCTTCCGCAATTTATGTGTCACTACTAATCACTCCTAAACTCATGCCTATCCTAAACTATCATCACCTATCTATTTATTCAATGTACCTACAAGATCGTCGCCCTCCCACTAACTGCCGTCCTCCGTGCTAGAGTTGGCGACAGGTTGATGAGCTCCGAGGTCCACTCTCCATGCATTGCTTCTCGCTGATTGCGTGGGGGATATCGGGTTCCTCCATAGTGGTGATTATGCTTAGAAGCCTCTTCACATGAGCATAGCGGCGTTGTTACGCTCTCATACGGTCTATTTTTTGAGGTCCTCAAGCGTTGGGCGGCGATTTTGTGATGTAGATGAAGTGGTAGCGTGGCCAGTTGGTGTGGGCCGTTCAATGTCCATGGTGACTTCCGGAGGCTTGAGGCATCTCTTGGTTGGAATGATATCACCATCAACCGGTATTGAGGTTCGCCTATCTTTAGTCTCCCGGTTGACGCAGCTTTCGCAACTAATGCCGTCACTAAAGCGGGGAATGGTAGATTTCCCTTGGCATGAATGCGCCCATGGATTGGCGGATGGGCGCGGAACGTCTACCGGTTTCTCAGTCAAGATGCACCATATCATAAGGCAAGCTCGGCGGTGATGGATGACCCATGTGTGCTTGGGAGCACGTAGTGAGCTAGAATTTGGGCCCATGCCGTGGCTTCTTGAGTGAGGTGGCGGACATCTAAACCCTTGGGTCTTCGCTTTATGGTCCCCGAATCCAATATGCGTCGGGTAAAGCAATGACGCGGAGGATCGCACTCTAATCGAATGCGCGGTCAACGCATGTAGCCAAGACTTCTTGGTAGGCGTCATATGCATCCGGTGACGGTGCAATCCAAGGACTTCTCGGATGGTTTCCACGGTGACCGACACTTGTTTTCGGTGCACAAATATTGATGTGAGATGAGGTGAATGGAAGTTGGAGTAGAATTCCACCACCCATGAGAGATTGGCCTCCGTTGGTTGCCTTAATAGGAACCTCCATTTCCTCCGGTCAATGTGTGGCATCACAATCGGACTGAGGTGAGCCGGTAAGACTAGGAGGGGTTCCGGATGGTAATTCCTTTCAATAATTCTGGAGTAAACAAGTTCGCAGTAGCGGTTGGAAAACTTGTTTGAATCCTTTGGAGGGTTGTCCTTCTCTAGAACGTCAACGGGGCCCTTGGTCTTCTTCAGGAGGGGCCTGGCCGTTAGTTCTTGGCGCACTTTATTGGAAGCTGACTTCTTGGGCCCTTTCCCGTTGTCCTTTTTGATGACCATCCTGTGGAAGCAAGAAAGGGAAAATATCAAACCCAAAGAAGTGGAGGTACATGAGCTCTATGTAATGAAAAGTTATGCCATAAAATATGGGTATCTTTGTTACATGACAGCTGCAACATGTAACTAAGATAATGTGTGAAGAGCAAGGCAAATTATTTTCATGTGGTGCTAGGGTAGTTTAAGCATGCAAGTAAGAGGCATGAGAAGCATACACCCTTAGGGACCATAAATGGGAGGTAAGCTAAGAAAATGGGAAGAATGGTTTGTGGAAAGTGGGGATGCACTCAAAGTGATTGGTGAGAGGCAAGGTAGTCACTATAAGTCCAAATTCAAGTGTGCCTTTCATCGAACACTTGGTGTGCATCCTTCAAGTAGTATGTGATTATGTGAAAATGAGAGCAATGTAACTTTCCACAATCCATTATTAATGATTATAGTGCATATTGATTGCAAGAAAATTAAGCAACACCATTCATCTATTCATGTAAGTGAGTTTGGGACCTAAGTGCTCATGAAGAACAAAGAAGAAAGAAGGAAGTAACTAGAGAAAGGAGGAAGAGAGAAAGAAAAGAAGAAGGAAGCTACCTAAAAGATGGTGCCACTAAATGAATAAGAACTACAAGAGATTAATGGACTAAGAGGGGGCCTAGTATAATACCTTGTGAGATGGAGAAGGATGTGGAAGAAGAAGAGAAGTGGAATGAGAATGAAGGGGTAAGTGTGCCCTTCTTAAAGGTGGCGTCGATCACCGGCGCGTGCGCGCGCGGTGCGCGCTCGTGCAGGGAGTAAGGTGACTAGGGGCGCGCGCGCGCGCACATGTCGCGTGCGCGTCCATGTGCTTGGGCTGGGGGCACAGGAGAGGCACAGGGGTGGCATAACTCTCTGGACGAAGTACCAAAGATTGCTTTAGCGTGTGTTGGCGCGCGCGCACAGTGCGCGTACGCGTCTACGTGGTTGTGCCCCAGGAATGAGAGGGGCCTGGAGGGGGCTCAACTCTCTGTGAAATGGCCCAGAGAGGAGTGCAGAATGAAAGGGCGCGTGCGCGGCTGTGGTGCGCGCGCGCATTCCGTGCTCGCTTTGTATGGACGCGTGCGCGCCAGGTGCGCGCACGCGGCAAAGGTGCTGGGCTGGTGGCTTAGTATAGGCTTGAGAATGGCTTAACTCTCTGTAAAATGTACTAGGGGGAACAAGGCAATCGGCGCGGACGCGCACCATGCGCTTGCGCGTCGATTGGTGGATTTCGCTCGTGTGCGCGGACGCGCCGTGTGCGCGCACGCGCAGAGGGTGGGTTTTTCTAATTTGCAAGTGGTTACACCATTTTCGACATTTCAAACCCCCCTCCATACAGCCACTTAAGCACTATAGCAAATGAAGTCAACAATTGAAGGGAGTGTCTATGTACAAACATGAAGGCAAGTGTCTATGTACAAGTTTCAAAGGAAGATCTTACCATGGTGGGGTGTTTCCCACCTAGCACTTTTGTTTAACGTCCTTAAGTTGGACTTTCAGTGGCTTATGGTGTTTGTTCAAGAGTTGCATCCCTCAAGAGGAACACTTCAAATTCCTTGGCATTCTTTCTTTGCTCACCATGATACAATTTGAGACGGTGCCCGTTTACCTTAAAGATGTCCGGGTTTGATGGGTGGCGCAAGTGGTAGACTCCATAAGGTTCTACTTTCTCCACTTGGTATGGCCCATCCCACCTTGATCTAAGCTTTCCGGGTAGTAATCTCAACCTTGAATTGTAGAGAAGGACTAGGTCACCGGGTTGGAATTCTCTTCTCCTAATGTTCTTGTCATGGATGGCTTTCAACTTTTCCTTATAGAGTCTAGAGTTGTCGTAAGCTTCCAATCTCAAACATTCTAATTCCGCCAATTGAAGCTTTCTCTCTACTCCGGCTCCACCCAAGCTCATATTACACTCCTTTATGGCCCAATAAGCTTTGTGTTCAATCTCTACCGGTAAGTGACATGCTTTACCATATACAAGCCGGAAGGGGCTCATGCCAATGGGTGTCTTGTAAGCCGTTCGGTAGGCCCACAGTGCATCGGGGAGTTTAATGCTCCAATCTTTCCTATTCGGCTTTACAATCCTTTCTAACACATGCTTGATTTCTCGGTTAGAGACTTCGGCTTGGCCGTTTGTCTGAGGGTGGTAAGCCGTGGCGACTTTGTGGATGATGCCATATTTTCTCATGAGGCCGTCTATTCTTTTGTTGCAAAAGTGGGATCCTTGGTCACTTATGATTGCTCTTGGGGCGCCAAAGCGACAAATGATGTTGTTCCTCACAAAAGAATACACAACATTAGCGTCATCCGTTCGGGTGGGGATTGCCTCAACCCATTTTGACACATAATCGACGGCTAACAAGATGTAGAGAAAGCCATTGGAATTTGGAAATGGTCCCATGAAGTCGATTCCCCATACGTTAAAGATTTCGCAAAAAAGCATATTTTGTTGGGGAATTTCGTCCTTCTTGGAAATATCTCCAAACATGATACATTGGGGACAAGATTTGCAATAGAGAGAAGCATCTTTGAGAAGAGTTGGCCACCAAAATCCGCAATCAAGGATTTTTCTTGCCGTTCTTTGGGGCCCGTAGTGACCACCTCCTTCGGAAGCATGGCAAGTGTCCAAGATTGCTTGGAATTCGGTTTGAGGTATGCACCGTCGCACTATTTGGTCCGCTCCCCACCTCCACAAATAGGGATCATCCCAAATATAGTATTTGGATTCGCTTTTCAGCTTATCCTTTTTGTGTTTGTTGAGATTGGGAGGAAAAGTGCGTGAAACCAAATAGTTTGCTATTGGGGCATACCAAGGAACCACTTCCGAGATTGCATGCAAAGCATCTAAAGGAAAGGAATCATTGATAGGAGTGGTGTCGCCTTTTGTGTGCTCGAGGCGACTTAAATGGTCCGCCACTAGGTTTTGGGAACCGCTCCTATCTTTGATTTCCAAGTCGAATTCTTGTAATAAGAGCACCCAACGAATTAATCTCGGTTTTGATTCCTTTTTTGCCAACAAGTACTTTAGTGCCGCGTGATCCGAATACACTACTACCTTGGAACCAAGAAGATAGGCTCGGAACTTGTCCAAAGCAAAAACAATAGCCAAGAGTTCCTTTTCGGTAGTAGTGTAGTTGGATTGGGCTCCGTCTAATGTTTTGGAAGCATAAGCTATGACATAGGGAATCTTACCCTCGCGTTGTGCTAACGCGGCTCCTATCGCATAGTTCGAAGCATCACACATGATTTCAAAGGGTTGAATCCAATTGGGTCCTCGTACAATAGGGGCTTGTGTCAATGCTACCTTGAGTTTGTCATATGCTTCCATACATTCCTTGCTCATCTCAAATTCGGTGTCTTTTTGTAGTAATCGAGAGAGAGGTAAGGCCACCTTGCTAAAGTCCTTGATGAATCTCCGGTAGAATCCTGCATGTCCAAGAAAAGAACAGACTTCCCTCTCGGAGGAGGGGTAAGGTAAACTAGATATGACATTTATCTTTGCCGGATCTACGGAGATGCCTTCCTTTGATACTATGTGTTCCAAAACAATGCCTTGTTTGACCATGAAATGACATTTTTCAAAATTTAAGACAAGGTTTGTTTTGGTGCATCTTTCTAAGACTTTTTCAAGGTTACCTAAGCAATGCTCAAATGACTCACCATACACACTAAAATCATCCATGAAAACTTCCATCGATTGCTCTAGAAAGTCCGCAAATAAGCTCATCATGCATCTTTGAAACGTTGCCGGTGCATTGCATAGGCCAAATGGCATACGCTTGTAAGCATACGTTCCAAAGGGGCAAGTAAATGTAGTTTTTTCTTGGTCTTCTAGAGCAATATGAATTTGGAAGTATCCGGAGTAGCCATCAAGAAAACAATAATATGATTTACCGGCTAACCGATCAAGCATTTGATCAATAAATGGTAGTGGGAAGTGATCTTTTCTTGTGGCCGCATTCAATCTTCGGTAGTCTATGCATACTCTCCAAGAATTCTGCACTCTTGTTGCTATTAGTTCACCACTTTCGTTCTTGATTGTTGTCACTCCGGACTTCTTTGGCACTACTTGGACCGGGCTTACCCATTCGCTATCCGAGATAGGATAGATGATGTCCGCTTCAAGTAGCTTAGTGACTTCTTTCTTCACCACCTCAAGAATGGTTGGGTTAAGTCTCCTTTGAGGTTGTCGGACCGGTCTTGCTCCTTCTTCAAGAAATATGCGGTGCTCGCATACTTGGGGGCTTATTCCCACTAGATCCGCCAAACTCCACCCAATTGCCCTTTTGTTTTTCCTCAATACATTCAGCAATTTTTTTTCTTGTTGAGGAGTTAACTCTTGTGCAATTATCACGGGTAGCTTTTGGGCTTCATCAAGGTATGAATACCTTAAGTGAGGTGGTAGTGGCTTCAATTCCATCTTCTTGTCATTCCTTGAGGTTTGAGTCTCCGGATGGCTTGTATGATGTGTGGTATTTAGTTCGCTTGACTCTTCATTTGCTTCTTTGACCATGCACTTCTCATCTAATCTTGCAAGATGCACTTCGGCTACTATGTTATCGATTGGGTCACACCGAAATAGAGAGTGGTTCTCCGGTGGATGCTTCATTGCTTCCTCTAGGCTAAAGCTTACAATTCTTCCATCTATTTCAAATGAGTAGTTCCCCGAGTAAGCATCAAGCTTAAATCTAGAAGTTCTCAAGAAGGGCCTTCCAAGTAGGATAGATGATGCTCTCTCGGTTTCGCTTGGCGGCATTTCAAGGACATAGAAGTCAATCGGAAACACCAACCCCTTTATATCCACCAATACATCTTCCGCAACACCTGCTACGGTTATTATGCTTTTATCCGCTAGGACAAATCTTGCCGTCGACCTTTTTAGTGGTGGCAACTTCAATACCCGGTAAACGGAGAGCGGCATGATGCTAACACATGCTCCGAGGTCACACATACAATCTCTAAATTGAACTCTATTGACGGTACAAGTGACCATACAAGGGCCCGGGTCATCACACTTCTTCGGTAATGTTTCCATCAAAGCGGAAATAGAACTCCCCAATGGGATGGTTTCCAATTCAAGAATTCTATCCTTGTTTATGCATAAATCTTTGAGGAATTTGGCATATCTAGGAACTTGATGGATGGCATCAAAGAGGGGGATGGTTACCTCAACTTTCTTGAACATTTCTACCATTTTGGGGTCGAGTTCTATGCGCTTTTTAGCTTTCTTTGCAAGTGTTGGAAATGGAAGTGGTTGAGCAATTTCTTCTTCCAAGGTTCTTTTGGCCTTGGTTGTCTCCCTTGTTGGTTGGGCTTCATCCTCAACTATGGCTTGTGGTGTCTCCTCTTCCACTACCTCTTCTATATCTATTCTCTCTTCCCCTTGGGCGGTTGTGATAGGACTTGGATCCTTTGCTTCCTTTTCTTTTAGTTGTGTACCGGATCTAAGGGTGATGGCATTGATGCCCCCTTTTGGGTTTGGTTGAGGTTGAGAGGGAATGACACTTTGGATTGGGGGTTGAGGAGTTGGGGTCGATGGTGTGTCCATGCGTGCAAGAAGAGCTTGTAATGTAGAGGTGAGGCCGGTGAGGCCGGAAGCAAGTGTGTTTTGTAATTCCTTTTGGCCTTGGATGATGGTCCGGAGTGTTTCATCTTGGTTAGAGGGGGTGGTTGCATATGTGAGTTGAGGAGCTTGTGATTGGTTGGGTGGTGGTCTTTGATGTGGTGGTTGATATGTTTGGTAGTTTCTTTGTGGGTTTTGTTGATTGTATGGTTGATTTTGTAAGTTGTATGGTCGGTTTTGTGAGAAATTTTGCGAGTTGTTATTCCATCTTTGACCTCCTCCATTGTTGTTGTTGTCCCTATTCCCTTGTTGATGATTGTCTTTCCAATTTTGATTATTGTGTCCACTTCCTTGGTTGTAGCTTCCTCCTTGATAAGGGTGTCCTTGGTTAGGATTACCTCCTTGGTAGTACCCTTGATTAGGGCGGTCATAGAAATTATGGGTAGCCGCCAAAGTGTTGTCTTCTTGAAGGTTTGGGCACTCATCCGTGTAGTGAGAGTAGCAAGAGCAAATGCCACATACTCTTTGAGGGACCAATTGTTGTTGGTTGTGTTGTTGAGATGGTGGAGGGTGTTGTTGATATGATTGAGGTTGTTGTGGTTGTTGTTGGTTCAATTGGAGTTGCCTCAAGACGGATGTCATCTCATTCAAGGATTGAGTTAGAGCGGTAGCTTCACTACTAGTTGATACCTCGTTCACGGTCCTTGGACGGTTGACTCTTCGCCTCATGTGTTGATTGGATTCGGCTAAGTCAATAATAAGTTGCCATGCCTCCTCCGCGGTTTTATATTTGGACAAAGAACCATTGCTAGAAGTGTCCAAGAGGGTTCTATCTTGCTCTCGCATCCCTTGACATATGTATCCAAGCAATACTTGAGTTTCGAGCATGTGATTAGGGCACGCATCTAGTAATTTGCAAAACCATTCCCAATACTCATAGAGTGGTTCCGTCTCACCTTGCACAATACAAGACATTTCTTTCCTTAGCCTATCCATCTTTTCCGGGGGTAAGAATTTATCCAAGAACCCCCTTCTAAGTAGGTCCCAATCGGAGGTAACTTCACTAGAGAGAGTGTAGAACCATTCTTTGGCCTTGTCCTCAAGAGAGAAAGGAAAAGCAAACAACCATATAGCAACTTCATCGGACCCTTCCTGTCTAGTAGTTGAGCATATGCGATGGAAGTCCTTGAGATGTCGAATAGGGTCTTGTGCGGGAAGCCCGTGAAACTTGGGTAGGAGATTGATCAAAGCGGTCTTCAATTCAAAATTCGCATTCAAATTGGGGTGAGTTACATGAAGGGGTTGAAGTACATAATCCGGTGCACCCGCTTCCTTGATGGTAACTCTCCTTGGAGCGTCCATGGTATTAGTACCTAAAACAAAGGAAGAATTATTAGTGAGATTGATGGGAGTATGATTAATGCCTTCTTTGAGTGACGGTTCAATGTTCACTTCTAGTAAGGTGGTTG
>NW_027255736.1:0-8704 GCF_003086295.3 Arachis hypogaea
CATAGTCCTTTCAACGCAAGCATTATCAACCACAACTTTACAAGCTTCCGTCAATGGTGGGAAGTGTCACTGTCAGCATTGCAAGGTAGATATGGAGGTAGGAGAAAGATAGAACTTTTAGCTTGTCTTTATTGAAATGTTTAGAAGACAAGAAATAAACTAATCTTCGAGAGAAAACTCAAATCCAATGAAAATTTACACTTTTTTGTTGAAATTAATTGGAGAAGAACTAAGTTCATCCGTCAATTCTTTTTGACTCACTTTCTACTTTACTTTTCTTATTCTCTCTTTTCTTTATTACAATTTTATCTTTCAATAGTATTGTCAATGTATTGAGGTAATTTAGTATTTATTGGGAGAATCTCATCTTCTTTTTCTATTGTTCTATAATTTGGATAAATATTTACTTATTTTTTAATGAATAAATTTATTATTTAAAAAAAAATAAAAAAATTTTAATTACAAATTTAATAAAATTATATGAAATAATAAAATAATTAGACCTTTAAAACTTTAAATAGAAAAAAGTGTTTTACCATTTAACATTTGGGAGCTTTTACCATGTACAAGTTAAACATGCTTAAGCTATTTTTGAGTGCCAGTTCCCCTTTTTGTATATATTTAAAGAATCAATTTAAAGTGTCTAATATTTCAATAACTAAATTAACGCACACCTAATTTTTTAGAGAACATTTTGATTATTAAAAAAATGCGACAACAACAATAATAAAATATTGTCAGAGTAGTTATACAAATCAAACAACATTATTTAAGGATATTAATTTAATTCGTACAAATAGTCAAATACCAAGTAAAATTTTATTGAAATATTCTACTATAAATTGTACGGACAATTTATCGGTTTTTAAGGAAAACAATTAAAATGTGTCAAAAGAACAAATTAATTGCAACATGCTTCGGGACCAAATAATGGCAGGATTGTTATGCATTATGCATTGTTTAGAGTTTAATTTTGTTAATTACATTAACAATATAACACAGCTAATCAAAAGTTCAAAAATCAAAACTATTATTCCGATAAATAACTTTTTGGTCTTGAGATATTAACCTATTATTGTGGTCCAAACCTTACTGGATTGTTTTGATTGCATGCCCAAAAATACTACCAAAAATGAATTGGCCCAAATTCAATTTCCAAAAACAAACTGTCTGTAATGTTAGATGTCAATTACATTGTTTTTGGTATGAAAAGTTCGAAACACGAGAAATACCAAACAAAAAAAAAGTTGGAAACATGAGAAAAAGAAAAGGATTAATTTTTGGAAATTATTTTGAATTATCAATAATTAAAAAAAATATAGATGTTGCGAAATTGGTTATTTAATCTAACTTGGCAAATTGGACAACTTGGCTCCAGTAGTTTTGTCCGCGTTCATTGTACGCGTTTACTTTGTTATTCTCTCATCCAATTAAAAAAACTAAAGTAAAATTTACGTACAATCAACTTTATATGACGTTATTAATAAAAATTATTTGATAATTTAATATCTTTATTAACTTTTGAATAATAAATTAATCAAATAATTTAATATAATAATTTAATCAAATATATTTTTAACTAATAACTTTACATAAACAAATTTTCACGCGAGTTTTCACCAAATAACAATAACAACACACACGAATAAGATACCCCAAAACCAAACGCAACCACTTGCGAATTTCCGATCCTCTTGAACCTCTTTAATCACCGTCCACGTGTACACAAAACTAATCTCAACCGTCCAAGAAACTTGTGGCCCTAACCACTTGGCACCGCCTTTCACCCTTTACGTTCACGCACTATATAAGGACATCAACCCGCTCCTTTTTTCTTCATTGTTTGATCGTTGTCTCAGTTCTCGAATTCTCTCGAAATCTTTCGTTCTCTCCAGGTTCGTGTCTCTCTAATCATGCCGTTTCTTTTTCAGAAAATTATAATTTAGGTTTCCTGTTTCCTTTGTTATGACTTGTTGTTGTTAGTTAAGAAAATTTTGAAGTGATTAGGGTTTACTTTTCAGAAAATTCTTTTGTTGATCATAGTTGAGCTAGGATTTTTTTTTTTGCCTCTGTTTTGAGATCGATTCTGTTAGCGGTGGCTATTTTTTCTTTGAATCGTAAGAAATTGAGTCTGATCATGGCTGTGCTCTCGGCTTGTTGTGTTGTTTCTGTATATGTTGATCATCGTTGAGCTAGGAATGTTTGATCTCCGTTTTGAAATCGATTCTGTTGGTGATTGTCGTTTCTTATTTGAATCAAGAGAAATTTTGAGTTTGATCATGCCTTTGTTTTCGCCTTGATTTGTTGTTTCTGTATATGGTGATCAGAGGTTTTTCTTTTGTTGATAATCAAAGGAATCTTTGGCCTCTGTTTTGAAATAGATTCTGTTTTCATCATGGCTGTGTTCTCGCCTTTGATATCATGGAAATCCCTAAACTGAGCTAGGTATCTGTTGATATTTGTAGAGCTATGAAATCTTCAGCCACTTATTCAAAATTGATTTTCTTTATTTGGTGATTGCTTTGATATTCTTTGAGTAAATTAAATTTAACCTCAATTAGGGTTATTCTTAATCTGGTTTCTTATATTGCTTTGATATTACTCATTGGCAATCTGGTTTCTTATATGTTCCGCAGTTTATTTGTTTAGG
This sequence comes from Arachis hypogaea, assembly GCF_003086295.3. Classification (NCBI taxonomy): domain Eukaryota; kingdom Viridiplantae; phylum Streptophyta; class Magnoliopsida; order Fabales; family Fabaceae; genus Arachis; species Arachis hypogaea. The sequence goes on from NW_027255736.1 coordinate 2,651, forward strand.
GTTGATAGGGCTTAAAGATACGTTAATAGGTTGTTTAGAGTTGCATGTGTTTGGCATCTTGTATACTAAAACTTTGCATGATCTTTGCTTCCTTTGCAGATTCTTTCAGCGTTCGGAGTGTTATCAAGTCCACAACAACCCAAGTACATGGTTGATTTGGAAATCCAGGTCCCAACCCCCTTCGACCCTTTCGCCGAGGCCAAAGAATCGGATGCCCCCGGGGCAAAGGAGTATGTCCATATCCGCATCCAGCAAAGGAATGGGAAGAAGAGCCTGACCACAGTGCAAGGGCTGAAGAAGGAGTTCAGCTACGAGAAAATCCTCAAAGACCTTAAGAAAGAGTTCTGCTGCAACGGCAATGTCGTTCAGGACAAAGAGCTTGGCAAAATAATACAGCTCCAAGGGATCAGCGCAAGAACGTTTCTCAGTTTCTGGTTCAGGTTGGTTTGGTGAGGAAGGACCAAATCAAGATTCATGGTTTTTGAAGACCCTACTCATATATAATTTTTATTTGATATTAATTATTTTTAAGGTTGTGCTCAATTTAGTCTTGGTGGTTTGAATTATTATTATTTTTCCATAGTTGAGTTTTATGAGTGTTGCTGAAATAAGTGTGGGTTAAAACATCCTTTAATATTTTGTCCATGTGTATATTCCATGGATACAGTTGTTGAACTTCGGTGTATGTTGGGTGATTTATATAATAAGAATGATAAGAGTGATGTGTGTTTTCTTCATTTGGTGATAATCTTTCTTCTGAAAACGCACACAATTGCGAGTGACCGAGTGAGTCCAATTCCCTTCTTTAATGGTTTTAAGTGCTGTTACATGTGGCATTTAGAACTTCATACGCGAGTTTTTCTTCTTCTAAGGGTTAAAGTATCAGACCAAAGTTGAATAAAAACGAGAATCCAGCAATTCAAAAATCGTTTGCAAGAGAAAGACCAATAAGTCAATAACTAACAAGGTTGAAGGAAAAGGAAGCATTTCAACTTAGATGGATAGATGATTATATTAATAATAAAGTCGAAGTTATAATAATCTCCTTCATATTTCTGACCGATTCATAAAGAAAAGAAATTGAGCCGATAATGTTATTTCAATGGCAACGCAAATCGAGCTTTAAAAAAATAATCATAATATTATTTGGTTGGGCCTAATATTTTTTTTTTCGCAAGTGAAGAATCAAACTCAATTCATTGTGCTTATAAAAATCTATATCTTCATGAAATACAAAAAAAGAACCCCTCTAACTCAAATTTGTTTAACAACAAAATTCTAGAACTATATCGATTTGTTCGTCTAACCAAGTTATCACAAAAATTGCAAATAATCATGTCAGGTTTCATCATCCAACTCAAATATTAAAACTTTTAGATATATTTTATTAGAGTTTGATAGTATATTTTTTTTGGAAAAGCTCTGCATCCAATTTTTTACATGGTTGTTAAGCAAGTAATTTCCTCCGCACGCGCGTCCCCTCCACCCCTCACTCGTTTATTATACATGCGCTACATATAACATGATGCAATCTAAAGTTTTGCTCAACGTAAATTTGCTGCTGCAATGTAAACTTCCTTCTTCTTCTTTTTTTTTGTTCGCGTTCTTCTTTATTGATTTGCATTGCCTTCGTCGTTCTCTTCTGGTCGCGTTCTTCTCGTTTTCTTATTTTGATTTGGTTGCATTTATCTTCTTCCTATTCTTCTTCGATCTGCACTTCTAAATCGAAACAATAAATGACTCAACTTCAAATCAGGAGAGCGATTTGGATTATTCTTCTAAAACGAATCAAACTGGAAAAGTTTGGATTATTCAATTTTAAATCGAATTGAATGGAATGCAATTGCTAATTTGAATTGAATTAAATGGATGGAGGTGTATTGAATTGAATTGAATTAATAATATGTAAATTGTAGGCAGAGTTATTTGAATTTGATTTTATATAATGAATTATGTTTCGTTCACTCAATACCATACAATTGTATTGTGTTCGGTTCATTATGAGCACTGTATTCGGTTCACCATGAGTATCGTGTTTGGTTTATTCTGCATTATTCAAATTCTTCTTCTTTATCTTCTACTGTCTCTTCACCAGAGAGAGAAGGAAGAAAGAAAAAAGAGTACAGCAACAACATCAAAAGAACAATAAAGAGAAAACACGTGAAGAAGAAGGAACGCAAAGAAGAAGGCGAAGAAAAAGACACTTCGTGCGTAAACGAACATGAAAGAAGAAGAAGAAGCACGGGAGAAGAAGAAGAAGCGTGGAAAAGAAGAAGTGTTTGATAAGAGCGATTTCGTGTGTTGGGTGCGTGTATTTCACGTTTCATTTAATGGTATTAAATTTTTTTGGTGTTGGACCAACTTAATTATATAGTTACATGAATGAGTAGCATCCTATATTTTTATTTTTTATATCATGATTTAGTTATATTTGTGGTTCATGATTATTTATGTGATGATAGTAAAGAGTAGTTATTTTATTAATATTCAATACAGTAGATGCATATGTAAATTTTTTTATACCAATTTTGCTTAAAATTAAAATTTTTATTAAGCTTTAATATTCTTTAGTTATTTAACCATTATTTACAAATATATTATAAATGAGTCATTTGAATAGAAAATATTTTTAAATATAAAATATATATTAAAAATATATAATATATCTATTTATATATAAATATATGATAATTGTTTTATTAATTGATTTTTTATGTGTATATAATTTTTTAATTTAATCAACTAAAGAGATGTTGATGTTCTCTTAAAAATTTGGTGCGTAAAATTAATTTTATTTATCTGAATAAATTTGTTAATGCTTTAATTTTCATGGTATAAAATTATAAATAATATTATAATAGTGTATTATAAAATATTTACTCTATTAATCTCTTTATTTATTTATTTTAACAAAAATATTATTTATATACTAAAATTAATTATTAAAATTAATCGATATATATTTATATAAATATATATTATTTAATTTATTTTTAATATATATTTATATTTTATATTTTATATTTTATATTTTAATAACTAATTTTAATATAGACTATTATATTATTTTAATTTTGCATTTATATTTTATTCCCAAATTCCAACCAAGGCAAAGGGGGTAAATCTAGGTGAGTGTGAAAAAGAGTGCACTTGAGAATCCAAATAGCTTACAGTAAGAAACTAGAACATACGCCTTTGCTTCTGGTGCTTTGGCCTTCTTTCTCACTCAAACACACAACAATGGCGGCAAGTAGTGCAGCTCCCAATTTGGAAGATGTGCCCTCCGTCGATCTCATGTCGGAGCTCCTCCGCCGCATGAAGTGTGCTTCCAAGCCCGACAAGCGCCTCATTCTCATCGGTACCAATTTCTCTTTTCAAATTAGGGTTTCATTCAGCTTCACAAATAAATTTTTTTTTTTTGTAATCTATATACTCCTGGTGAACAGAAATTTAAGTTACAGAGATTCTCGGATCTATTAAGCCAATTATTAATGTCTTCAATTATTAGTGAAGAAGAGAATCTATTTTTTTTTTCTAAACAATCTAAATTTATTCATGTTTTTCTATTTTTTTAATGTGTGTGAGAATTAGTATTTTGAATTTTAAAAGTTTTTTATAACCCTATTTATTTGTTACCTGTTTTCGTTCTATGATAATGTTCTTTGTAATGCAAACCAGGATTTTTGAAGCACAGTACTAATTTCTTGCCTAAAGTTTTAATTTCATAAAGAAGTAAAAAATAAAAAAAAGGGGGAAGTGAACTTGAATGGGCTAGAGGACTTTATTGTTTATTGTAGATTGTATTGCAATGGTTGAGATATGAATGATTGTTTAATTTTCTATGTTAGCATGAGTTATTTTGTTTGTAATTTTAGCCTAAAGGTAGAGTTATTTACCATAGCTCATTTGGACTTGTAGCTTATTTTTAAACTTAAAATTGTTCATACAGGTCCACCTGGGTCAGGAAAGGGCACACAGTCACCAATTATAAAGGATGAGTACTGCTTGTGCCACTTGGCTACAGGTGATATGCTAAGAGCAGCGGTGGCAGCTAAAACTCCACTTGGTATCAAGGCAAAAGAAGCTATGGATAAGGTAAGTACATTATTTGCTATCTGTTGTGTAAATTTAGATTTTATATACATTGTTTAACTAATATCATTTGATGAAATTTCAGGGGGAACTTGTATCCGATGACTTGGTTGTTGGCATTATAGACGAAGCAATGAAGAAACCATCTTGTCAGAAAGGTTTCATTCTTGATGGTTTTCCAAGAACTGTGGTTCAAGCACAAAAGGTTTTCCTGTCCTTAAGTTTTTAGTTACATGCTCAGTTTATAAATTTATCATTTTAGACCATGCTATGTTGGGCTTCATTTGTTTGTCTTACTTTACTTGCAGCTTGATAAGATGCTAGAAAAGCGGGGAGGCAAAGTTGATAAAGTGCTCAATTTTGCCATTGATGATGCAATTTTAGAGGAGCGAATTACCGGTAGATGGATACACCATCCAGTGGCAGAACATACCATACAAAATACGCTCCTCCTAAAACTCCTGGAGTTGATGATGTAAGTTTGAATCTCGTATTACATGTTTAAATATAATTTGTAGACATTTATGAGATTTAAGCTTATTCAAAAGCTTTTGTCGAATTGTTTAAAATTTTTAGCTTACTGGCGAACCTCTTATTCAACGCAAGGATGATACTGCAGCTGTTCTTAAATCAAGATGGAGGCATTCCACAAACAAACCGAACCAGTATGATTTTCAATGCTAATGTTATTTTGGTTTTAAATCATGAATGATATATTTAATCTTTGTTTATACTTTGACGCATTCTACAAAATAAATTTGTTTATTGGATATGCAGGTTATTGATTACTATGCAAAGAAGGGTATGGTTGCTAATCTTCGTGCTGAGAAGCCTCCCAAAGAGGTGACAGCTGAAGTTGAGAAGGTGCTTTCTTCCTAGGGATCCTATTGAGCATGATATATAATTGTTTTGCCGTTGAAAATTGGTTTTGCTAATTTTGTATTTTAAAATATTTTCTGAAACTCTAACCTTTCACCTTTTTTACTGATTTATTTTGGAAAAAAATTCAAATTCGGCTATTCTCAAACTCAAATCAAGAGAGTTACTTTTTACTTGGATGAAATAAAGTTTAATTAACGGTGACTATTCTGGATATTTTTATGGAACCAATTCAGTAGTTTTGCATGATTTTTTTGTTTTTGAACGTTAGTGTTGCTTGAATGTTATCTCATGTTATTTACACCCAAGTATATTATTGGGTAGGTTGCTTGTGGAAACATGTTATTTCCAATGATTTCTTTATTTTTACTTTTTGGTCTTCAAATGAATTATAGCTTACCAGGCAGAGCTTGGTTATGACGTCGAAATGGGTAATATAAACAGATAAAGTCGTTTAGCTTTAGATATTACATTGGAACATATATATTTTGTATAACATTATGAGTTTACATTACCCACAAATTGGAAAAGGATCTTCTCCAGTTTTTTTAACAATTGATAGAATACAGTGTGATTGGTTAGATTGAACACTGGATACCATCCAGTTTTTTTCTCACTTGAGAGGATCCACTCCCCCACAAATCAGATCACTAAGGACTTGGAGATACCTGTCTTAGAACATAAATCCAACCATAATCACTTCAATCAAGATATTCAAGTTTATTTTCTAGACATTTGTTTTTGTTCAAAGATTACTTTTGTAACATTGATTTGGTACATAGGGCAAGCTTTTCTAACTATTGAGTTGTTAAAACGAGTCTAATGTTATGTGACGCGTTCATTTGTGTTGTCTTTAATTCTTTGAAATCCAGCATAAAAAGGAATTGATTTATTACATGCGCTAAATCTAGGATGTTTCGGATGGGAAGTGTTTTTTTCCCTGGTTATGTGGCCAGCACATGACCACAAAAAAACAGAAAAGGCGATTGATTAATGATACTACAACTATCACTGAAATCTTACTATTACCCATGCATACTGTATTAAATTATCTAGATCCTTTGAAATTTCAAATTGCTGTGA
>NW_027255737.1:0-8652 GCF_003086295.3 Arachis hypogaea
TCTAACTTGACTAACAAGAAACTACCAAATTTAAAAAATTTTGACTAAATCAACCTACGTAATTCGAAAATGATAAGTAAATAAAGGAAAGATATTTTATTGAATTTTTTAATTTAATCAAGAAACAGAAAAACAATAAAATGACACCAAATATAGAATTTTTAGATCAAAATAAAGAAAGCAAACAAGAAAACTTTGAATGTCAATATGAACACCAAGAACACTTTGAAGATCAAGATGAACACGAAGAACAAATTTTGGAAATTTTTAAGAAAATAAAAATACAAAGGACACCAAACTTAAAAATTTTTTATACTTTGGACACTAAGAATTCAAAAATGCACAAGAGAAACAAGAAAAGACACAAAACAAGAAAAACCAAAGATCAAACATGGAAAATAAATAAGAACAACTTGAAGATTAAGAAAGAACTAAGAACATATAATTCGAAAAATAGAAAGAAAAATAAAATCATGCAATTGACACCAAACTTAAAACATAAAACTAAACTCAAACAGAAGACTAAATTATGAGGTTATTCATTTTAAAAATTTTTGAAAAAAATAAATTTGAAAAAGAAAATAAGGATTTTAAAATTTTAACAAAACAATAATAAAAGACTCAAATTTAGGGACTGTAAACCAAAAAGATAATTTTTTCCTAATCTAAGCAACAAAATAAACCGTTAGTTGTCCAAATTCAAACAATCCCCGGCAACGGCGCCAAAAACTTGGTGCACGAAATTGTGATTACACTTTTCACAACTCCGCACAACTAACCAGCAATTGCACTGTGTCGTCCAAGTAATACCTTACGTGAGTAAGGGTCGATCCCACGGAGATTGTCGGCTTGAAGCAAGCTATGGTTATTTCGTAAATCTTAGTCAGGAGATTAATGATAAGAGTGATTGTATTTATGAAAAATAAATAACATGAAATAAATAGTACTTGTGATTCAGTAATGAGAAACAGGCTGAGGTTCCAGAGATGCTCTGTCCTCTGAATCTCTGCTTTCCTACTGCCTTCTTCTCCAAACACGCATGGCTTCCTTCAATGGCAAGCTTTATGATCCTCTTGGATGAAAAATACCAGGTACGATCTCTGCACGGCTAATCAACTGTCGGATTTCTCATTTCGGATGAAAAATACCATGTACAGCTACCGCACGGCTAATCATCTATCATTTCCCACTAGCGTCGGAATAAGACCCTTTTCCTTTTGCACACTGTCGCTGCACCCAACATTCGTAGGTTTGAAGCTCGTCACAGTCATCCCTTCTCGGATCCTACTCGGAATACCACAGACAAGGTTTAGACTTTCCGGATCCCATGATTCTAATCTCACAGACTCGGTCCGTGTATTAGATATCCAAGAGATACGCACTCAAGCTATCGCCCAATGACTACGTTGAGCTCAGATAGAACGGGAGTGGTTGTCAGGCACGCGTTCATAGAATTGAGAATAATGATGAGTGTCACGGATCATCACACTCTCTAGATTGAAGTACGAGCGAGTATCTTAGAATAGAATCAAGCGTGATTGAATAGAAAACAGTAGTAATTGCATTAATCCATTGAGAATAATGATGAGTGTCACGGATCATCACACTTCTGGGACCCACTTGGTGCGTGTTTGGGCTGAGATTTCAAGCTTTCACGTGCATATGCCCAAGGTTGGAGTTAAACGCCACCCTGGGTGCCAAAATGGGCGTTTAACGCCAAGAAGTATGCCAGTACTGGCATTTTACGACAGAAAGTTTTAGGCTAGCTTTCAACGCCAATTTTAGGCTGGCTTTCTACTTTCCAACGCAACTGAGAACGCGCCAATTGGGCTTCTGTAGCTCCAGAAAATCCACTTCGAGTGCAGGAGGGTCAGAATCCAACAGCATCTGCAGTCCTTTTTCAGCCTCTGAATTAGATTTTTGCTCAGGTCCCTCAATTTCAGCCAGAAAATACCTGAAATTACAGAAAAACACACAAACTCATAGTAAAGTCCAGAAAAGTGATTTTTGAATAAAAACTAATAAAACTATAATAAAAAGTAAATAAAACATACTAAAAACTATGTAAAAATAATGCCAAAAAGGGTATAAATTATCTGCTCATCATGCGTCCGCACAGGTCCCTTTTCGAACGTTAATTCGAAAAGGGAGAGTGTTGCGCTTCAGTTTCCAACCCACACCCCTTTTCTTCTTCTTTTCTCTCTCTCTCTGAACCCTGCCCCAACCTCCAACCCCTCCCAGCAACCACATCCACCACGCGACCACCACGCCGCCGTCACCTCTCTCTCTTCCTTTCCTTTCTTCTCTCTCTTTTACATTTCTCTCTCTCTCATCCCTGTGCCACCTGCACACTGCTTCTGCGTCACAGCCCTAGGCCGCACCTTCAGTCTGGCGACCAGCCACCAGCGGCGGCGAGCTTCTGTGCCGCCCCGACGTTCACCACCTCCCCCTCTCCATCTGCTTCCTTTCTTCCTTCTGCATTACAGGTTTCAACCCCTATTTCCCTGCTCCTGTTCCATTTCCACTGTTTTATTTTACATGTTTTTAATTCTGATTTTTTTAATTTTGTTTTAGTCATTTGGTGGTTATAGGTTAGTTGATTTCTGTTTTAGTAGATTGAATGTAGATGTTGATACTAGCTGAGTATTTTGGGTTATTTTCTGGACTAATTGATGCAATGTCTAAGCTATGAGTGCTGCTATATATGAACTTTGACTGCTATTCCACTGATGCACATGAACTGCCTGATGAGTTGCCTGAATAGAAAATTTTGATTCAACTTCTATGTCTGATCATCATAGATTTTGATTTTCTTTCCATTCTGCATCGTCAGTTTCGAACTTGTGCCAATTTTCTGTTGAATGTGAATGCTGCCTGAGATGTTTTGGTTAATGCACTTTGTGTTCATGTTGAAACATCAAATTGAACTTGACTTTACCTTTGTGATTATCATGTTTGATGTCAATTTTTGTTGTGCATATCATCCTTCGATAATTAACCTGCCAACTATGCACTTCATTGCTGATTTTGTTTTTGAAACCAAATTGGATTGAAATTTACAGCTTTCATCATTCTATTTGGTACTTTTAAGTGCATAGCATGCTGCATTACTGCATTATATGCTGACTGACCACTGCTTTTTGTGCCATCACCAAACTAAAATTAAACTTGAAAATTTGAAACCTGTTTGGTTACATTGGCAGCAGTACATACATTGCTTCCTATGTGAATTGATCAAATGCTTATTCATGTATCTTTAACATTAATGACCATATACATAGCAACTTGTTCCTTTAAGCTTTTGAGCAATGCAATCTGTTTCTCAATCGGATATTGCTTTGGACAAGAAGCTATGTATATCTGATCATTTCTTATCTTCTAAACATGAATATGCGTATGCTTTCACTGTTACTCTGATTTTTGCCCTTTGTGCCAATTTTTCCAAACTCTTTCAATCCTCAAGGCACAATTACAATAATCAATTTCTTTCAATACAATTCACTTACATAATGCACCTAAGACATACACATGCTTTCACTGATTATTCACTCATTTATTTGCTACTTAGGTTGCTGATTTTGGGAAAGTACATTTTCTTTTGAGCATTCAACTATTTTATACATGTTTTCCCCTGATTGAGTGTTTGTTTATCTAACTGGCTCTTAATTGAATTGTTTAACTGTTTCTTTCTTTCTTCTGTGATTTTTCTCTATTTTTTCTGAGTTGTATTCTATTTTTTGTCTTTTTCAGGATGGCCGCAAAGGAAATGAGAAAGCCAATCCTCTGGCTCGTCCTCCTCCCGTGCCTCCAAGTAGCCAACCTGACATATTCATGAATGCTAAAGCCCAAGAACAGTACAAGAAACTAGAAAAATGGGCCTTTCATTATGAGAGAAAGCTCAACCTTCTTGAGAAATATGCGGATCAGATCCTTAATAGACTAAATTTTTATCATTGGAAATTCGTAAAATTTGACCTGGTGGAAGTAAATGAACATCAGGTCAAGAAATTTTATGCAAATTTCCTAAAGAGGGATGCCCAAACTGTTTTTCTAAGAGGTGTCACCTTGGACACCTCTAATTCTGCTTTAGAGGCCCTCTTGGATATTCTGCATATTCCTCCGGCTCGAAATGCTTACACTCAAATAATGAAGGACGTGACAATGGGCAAGATTTCTTTGGATGTGGTCCTGGAAAAGATTGGCCAGCCTGAGGCCAGATGGGAGTACAGCAAGGGAGAGCAGGCAGTCCCCGTTGAGCATTGCGTGCACTAACCTCAACCCAGAGGCAAGAATTTGGCAACAGATCATTGCTGACTACATTCTTCCGAGCACGCATGCCACACATATTAGAATCCATGTGGCAGTTTTGCTGTGGGCTATTCTGGAAGGGAAGAGGATCTCTGTTCTTCCCCTTATCAGAGGTTCGATGTGTAAGGTGAACCAACAGCAAAAATTCAACATTCCCTTTCCATTATTGATCACCAGATTAGCAGCCCTATCTCTTGTAGAGAGACGCCCAACAGACCGGACATCTGTCTACATCAGTAAGCAGCCGTTTCTCATCAGAAGAAGAGGAAGACCACTGAGGCAACATTAGCAGCAGCAGAGCCTTCAGCACCTCCTACGGTACCCGCACCCACACCCCGACCCCATACACCATATGAGTTGGGTCAGGAGATCCTTTAGGCCGTCATCAATCCGAACGCTGCAACACTCACCGCTTCTAATGGATAGTGGCAATGTTTAAGGGTAGAGACCCTGGGCCACCTCCTCCATATACACTAGAGCCTGAGGCCGAGGAGCCTGCATATGAGGAGCCAGCAGTTGAAGCTGGCCAGGTAGTCCAAACACCTGAGCGGAGACCAGAGGAGCCCAGAGCTGAGGAGCATAGAGCTAAGGAACCTAGAGTTGAGGAGCCGACAGCTAAAGCCAAGTTGACAGTTGAGATGGCAGTCGAGACAGCTGACCCTGCAGTTGAGCAGCCGGCAGTTGAGTCTACACCAGCGACATCCGTAGCCCTCATTGTTTATCAGTGTCATCATCACCCACCACCATCTGACGGTGGAGCTTCACATGGTTGATTCACCCTGAGTGATTATTTTGAGCACTGAGGATAGTGCATGACTTAAGTGTGGGGGAGGATCTACAACATTTTTTGGGTGTAAACATTCTCTCCTGAACACTCTTATTTAGTTTATTCTGAGTTTTATTACGTGTTTTTGTGGATATTTATAGCACTTTGACTTATGTGCTACTGTTAGTACTTTTGTATATATAGGAGCTTACTTCGCTTCTAGTTATCTTTAGTATTGCATTTCTAGTTTTTGTATATATATTGCATCCTTATATTGCTGTATATGGTATAGATATGGATTGTGATTGGATAATGTGAATAGCTTATGTCTAGTTTATCTTGATCCTAATTGTTCATGTTACTTTTTGCTTGTTGAAAATTAGGAAAAGAACTAGGAAATTTTGAAAAATTTTGCATCCATCACATCATACATACATATAGGAAATAAAATTTTAGTGAAAAATAACAAGAACTTTTCAAGAATTTGGGCTTTCTATCGAATTGATGGAGAAAATTGTTTTCAAACTTTCTTGAAGGATTTCTTTATGGAACATAGAAGAGTAAAGAACAATTACCTTGTGAGTTTTTGAGCTATATTGAGTGGTTACACATTTTAACCACTAATTTTGTTCATTGAGTGATATATCTCTTCTATGATTGTAATCTTAGTTTTGCTTAATTCTTTATTTCCAATGATCGATGTTTTGAATTGCATTGAGCATGATTGAGGCCATCTTTGTTTAAAAGCTTACTTTTTCCATATAGCCTACCCTTTGCATTTACCATTGTTGAACCCGTTTGAGCCTTAATTGACCCCATTGTTTGTAATATTACCACATCACAACCTTAAGCAGAAAACCATATCTTACCTTGGATTGTATCCTTGATTAGCTTGGGTTGGAGAAGAGTGTATCATCTAAGTGTAGGGAATCTTTTGGAAAACATTGGTAGTGAATGAAAATGTTTAATTTGGGTATTTCATTAAAAATTTTGGAAATGGGTGCACTCATGCATGAGCTACTTAACCATATGCAATTCTAAAATAAAAAAAATTCCTAAGAAGGTGATGACCCTAAGGAGTAAACAAATGAATAAAGAATTGCATATGTGATGTTCTTGTGAGAAAAGTATACATGAGTGCTAGTGAATAGAAAATGATGGAAGGTTGGGATTACATTTCGTTTTGATTTGATTGGTACATGTTGATGTGGAGGCTTAAACTAATCAAGGATTCAACTATTTTAGCCCACTTACCATATCTATCCTACCTTTACCCTAACCCCATTTCAAACATATGAAGTCCTCATGATAATTGCATTCATACATCCCTTGTTGTTGATTGTTATGAAAAGCAATTCTTTGAAAGCATGATTAGAAGAGACTTGAGTATTAAACCCTAAACACTGAGCGACTAGAGTGTAACACACCTAGTGAGGTTCAATTACTCAACTCTATGTTCCATGCTTCTTATCATGTATCTTGAAAGTTGCTTCACTTTGATGAGTTGAATCAATTCTTTAGATTCTGGATGCATTGGATTATCTCCTTGCTTAGCCCTATTTGTCCATACTTGCTTGGGAACTTGATTGTTTGTTTTCACCAATTTCATATAGATACTAAGATAGATAATAGATATAGATAGTATATAATATACTTTCATGCAATAGGTAGTTGCATTTAATAAGTTGATTACCCCTTTGATCATTCTCCTTGTTAGTTTAGCATGAGACATGCTATTTTTTAAGTGTGGGGGAATTGATGAGTCCATATTTTTCGATGTATTTTGACTCAATTTGGATGGATTCTAGCACATGAACTCACACTTAAGCACCAAAATAGCATACTTTTGTGTTTGATCCCTAATTTGATTCTAAATGTGAAAACATGCATTTTAATGCTTAGATTAGTGATTTTTAATTCCACTTTTATGTATTCGATGCTGTGATATGGTTTGTGAGTGACTTCATACCTTAGAGGCAAGAATGGATGCTAAAAGGGAAGAAAGCATGTACAAGGAGAAAACATGAAGAAAACAAAGAAAAGCACCCACAGCGAAGTGTGCGTACGCACAAGCAAGAATTTCCAAGTGTGCGTATGCACGAGCACCTGTGCATACGCACAGGTCAATTTTCAGCCGAGTGTGTGACGCACACGTCTGTGCATCCGCACAGGTCCCTGCACGTGATTCCATTAATGAACACGTGCTGTGCAAATTTGGAGGCCCTTGGCTCATTTTTGGATGGCTGAAATGCTGTTTTGGATTGCTATAAAAGGAGAATTCAATACTTATCAAAGAGGGGGAGGGGCATTGAAGCACAATTTACATAGTTTTTCATAGTATTAGGAGTAGGAGTAGTGTAGAGTAGAGAGCTCTCCTAGGGTTTATCAATTTCCATTGTAGCATTTTATAGCAAGCTTTGATTTTTGAATTTACTTCTTCAATTGTAAATACTCTCAATTTCCTCTTAATTAAAGCACTTTTACTTTCACTTCCTTTTGGTTCAAGTTAGTTTGTTCATATTGCAATTTTGTGTTTCTTGAAGTTTGATAATGAATTTTATGTTTCATGCTTCCTTTATGTTTGATTGCTTGTTTATGTTTTGGTTTTGTTGATAGTTGGTTATAGTTTTCCATTTACTTTGCAATTTTTCATGTATTACTTTCTGCATACAAGGTGTTTGTGAAAATGCCAACTCTAGCTTTGAGTTGATTTTTCCACCTTGGGCTTGTAGTTTGAGTTCCTAGGATACTAGATCATAATGTCCGACATTTAGTGGTAATTCTTGGGTAGTTAGTTGACTCTTGTTTCCATTGATGCTAGCCTTTTATCAACTAGTTTGGTAAGTTGGTTAGCACTTATGGATTAAGGTCAATTATGCTTTCTTGACTTACTCCTCGATGGTTGGGGTTAACTAGGCGATGATCATCATTTATCATTTGTGGTTATCGAGATAGGTTCTTATCCATTCCCATCAAGCTCTTATTGAATTATAGCATTTCACTAGTTTTGACTCTTTCCTTTTACTGCATTAATTACAATTTTGATCATTGCTCAGGTTCTTTATTGCTTATTCTTTTATCTTTTATTTTTGCTTGAAACCCTCTTTACCCCAACCGAAAGAAACACTTCCGATGCATTACGAACGATTTTGCTATAAAGAATTTCACAAATATATTCCATGCAAGTATATTTCTAAACCAAAAAGAATTCTTTCGTACAAAACTTGTTTATCACTTAACAAAACCCAATAAAAAAATAAGAAGTATTAAACCTTGGTCATCTCTCAAGGAATTGCAAGGAGGTGTTTTTATTATGGTTATGAGTTTTTCTGAGAAATTTTGAAATAGAGGAATGGAAAAATAATGATTATAAATTAAAGCAAATGAAATATTAACAAGAGGTTTTGAAATTAAAAATAAAAGCCTTGGCTAGGAGAAGATTAATCGAAATTTCTATCCTTGTTGGATTTCCCAAGATTAATAGTAATAGGCTGTTGTTTCTACTTAGTTACCCTTTACTAAATAAGAAAGTCATGTTGGAAGCCAACTTCTATTCACAAGTCCTAATCCTCTCCCTT
>NW_027255738.1:0-8502 GCF_003086295.3 Arachis hypogaea
CTCTCAATTAAAAGCCTCTAGGCAAAGCAAAAATACAAAGTGAGAGACATATACAAAATAACCCCAAATGACTCAAAAGAAGTATCTGGATCCTCCGCTTCTGCACCAACTAGATAACTCACCGAGGTGATTTGCGACCTGCATCTCAAAAATACAACAGAAATATGGTATGAGAATCGGAGGTTCTCAGTATAGTAACAGCGCCCAGTGATGTAGGATATAAGATCCCAGGACGCCAAAGGCAATCCTAAGCTCCATATCCATCACAAGATTCAATCTTAAAGCATACTAAAGCAGATAAGCATAAATATATCAATCTTAACATAACTAAACCGGGTAATCTACCTTAGGGATTTCTATTCTAACTAAACACCACTGTCCCACAGCCTTCACCAACCTATCCTCCATGCGATCCCATCGCCACCGCCTTCCGAACCTCCTCAATCCCAGCAGAAATCACAATTATATGCAAGGAAAGTAAATCACAAATAGAAGCATATATGGCAAGTAATTCAAATAGCAAATAAGCATGCTGTTATACAAATAGGCAAGCCATTTCAAGTAGCCAAAGCATACAAACAGATAGAAAATGCATATGATAAATGCCTGCCCTACTGGCTGTGATATTACATTGTCGGTTCAACTGCCAACCCGACATATCTCCATGGAGACATCGCCCTTCAGAATTCTCATATGGGAACCCCCGAGATATAGTGCTTAGATCATTGTCCAGGTATCGGCGCCTGCACGCTCTATGGATCTGAAAGGATGCGAGCGGGATACTCTTGCCACCGAACTCGCATCTAAGCGCAAGCTGGAAAAACCACCGCCCTTACGCCACCGCCGCTACCTCGACAGGCGGGATCCAACCGCAGCCCCTGCCGGGAGCATAGCGTCTCATAATCTCAATATAAAACAATAATACAGTGATTTTTCAAAAAATAGTTTCAATACATCAATGATTCCTTATCACACATTCGAATCCTCGACTAATCTCAACCACCACCAATTCACATTTTAGTTTTCGAACATCAATAGTTAATCATTTCTCATTTCATATATCAATCAACCTTCACCTAACATCAGACCATCCTCAGCATGCCAGAAACCTAGGCCTCCATTTTCTAAGTTTTCCAAATAATATCCTTTAAAACCCTTAGATTCTTTCCCATGTTTTAAATAGCCAAAACTAGGCCCAAGAGTCTTAAAAATGGTGTTGGAGAAGCTTGCAACCTTGTTGGGAAGGTGAAATAGTTGAAAACAAAGTATCCATTAACCATGTTTTCCACATATTCATGCATTCTAATTTCAAGTACAGTACATATGCATTGTTTTCAACATTTACTTTGGGACATTTTGTCCCCTTTTTCTTATTTGCTCTTTTTCCTTCTTTTTTTTTCTCAATGCATATGATTAAATTATTGGATGCATGAATCATGTCCTAAACATTTTTTTTACATTTTCAGAAAATTCTAACATACTCAATTCTCAAACCAAATGTTTCCAAATTCACTTTTCCCCACACTTAATTCATGAGCACTTTCACTAGTCTAAGCTAACCAAGGATTCAAATTAAGGACATTATTGTTTTTCACTTAGAGTTAATGATGTGCTAAAGTAAAGAACAAAGGGGTAAAATAGGCTCAAATTGGTTTGCAAAGGATAATGAAAGGTGAGGCCATATGGGTATGTAAGCTTAGTGAAACAAAGGCCTCAATCATGTAAGTGTATGCATACATCAAATAATGGAAATATAGAATTAAGCAAGACAAAGATCACAATATTAGAGAGAAAAACACACACCAAAAATAAAATATTGGTTGGTAAAATGCAACCAATTCAAATAGGCTAAAAAATCTCACAGGTTTTGTGTGTTCGAGCTTTAAACCATGTTCCAGTATAATATCTCTTCAAACAAGTGTAACATTAAATTTTTATTCAAATTAGTGAAATACTCTTAAAAGGTTTCTTGAAAAAGGAAATATTACTTCAACCAAGTGGTAGAGTATGCATAAAATCAAACAAACAAATATGCAATCAAACATGTAAATGTAACAACTAACAAGAAAAATAAAACATTGGTGTTTGAGAAGGAAATACTAACCCATGGAGATCGGTATCGACCTCCCCACACTTAAAGATTGCACCGTCCTCGGTGCATGCTAAGATGTGCAAGTGGACGGGGGTTGTGGTTCCTCAGCTGGGGCTCTTTCTGTTCTTTTCCTTGCTGTTGATTTGGGAGTAGCTTTCTCTTTACCCTTCTTGGTGGCCATCCAGAAAAAGGGAAAAAGAAAGTGACTTTTAAAGCTAAAGGTTAGAACAAGGAAGAGAGCGGGAAAGGTGGTAATCAATGCACAATAAAGAAGAATGACGTTAACACACGCTCATGAGTACATGTGAAAAGTCATCAATGGAAAATAGCTAGTGCATATGATAACAAGTGAATGCAGGGTGTTTATTGGCATGCTGGCAAAGGTATGAGTAGCATAGATCAAGCATTCAATGTCCAAGTTAGATTACCAAGTCTTTCAAACTAACAACATGTTCCAAATAAATTTCTAACACCAATGAAAATAATGCAAATGAATGAAAGTATGCAAATAAAATAAAATAAAAAAGAAAGATAAGAAGAATGAGAAGGGAAAGAAATAAAGTAAGAAAGAAAGAAGAAAAGATAGAAGAAATTAGGATTAGAAAAGAAAAATAAGATAATTGGCACTAATCTGGATAGGTTGTGCGACGCTGGCGACGCGGTCGCGTGGGTGACGCGGTCGCGTGCTGCGCGATAAGGTTGGGTGACGCGGACGCGTGGGGAATGCGATCGCGTGACTTGATTTGTGCTAGTGGCGCGAGTGCAGCCTCGCGGTCGCACAACTCTTTGTTCAAAACTTAGTATTGCCAAAATCCAGGGTGACGCGGTCGCGTGGTCGACGCGATCGCGCGGGTGGCCTTTTCTTAAAATGACGCGGCCGCGTGGGGCACGCGGTCGCGTGGTAGGGCTTGGGCTTCTAGCACGAGTCCAGCCCAATTCCAGCTCAACTTTCGGCGATACACCTTGTTACGTCGAAATCCAGGGCCACGCGGTCGCGTGGGTGACGCGGACGCGTGGGGAAGCCACTTTGCAATTGACGCGGCCGCATCAGCGACGCGGTCGCATGGGACGATTTGTGCCCTTAGCACGCCTCCAGCCCTGCTCCTGCGTAACTCTCTGTTCAATTTCTTTTCCTCCTAACGCACTGGTGACCCGGACGCGTCAGCGACACTGCCGCGTCACGTGCGTGCTTTTTTTTTCATAATCTGAAAAAATGCATAATGCAGTGTTAATATGAATGTGATACAAAGCTCCAGGTTCAATATAATAAAATAAAATAAAACTCAAAAACAAATAAAACTAAATAAAATGAAAAAGGAACGATCATACCATGGTGGGTTGTCTCCCACCTAGCACTTTTAGTTAGAGTCCTTAAGTTGGACATTTGATGAGCTTCCTTTTATGGTGGCTTATGCTTGTATTCATCCAGGAATCTCCACCAATGTTTGTATCTCCAGTAACCTCCGGGGTCCCAAACTAGGCGCAAAAAGCCTTCAAGTAAGTTAAAGCAAGTGAGCAGGCCCCAAGAGTAGTGATTGATAGAATGGATTCCGGGGTCCCAGACCTTGCCTTTGCACCCGTCTTTTGGTTGAGCAATATTGTTCCATCCGGGTGGCAAGCAGTCTGAATTCTCACGTAAGCGGCCAAACAACTTCCTAGACCCATTCAGTTGAGCTTTACACCAACCTTTGCATTTAAACTTAAAGCTTCCAACCATGATGAACCTTGCAGGACAATTCTTACCACTGACCATCTTCCTCTTACTCTTAATGCCACAAAGAGCTCTAAGTTGACCATCCGTCTCTAGTAGCCCATATTCAAGTGGGATTAGAAAGCTAAGGGATATGAAATTTATCCACTTGAATGTTGTGAAGGATGATGGCAACTTAGGGGGAGGTATTTTCAATAAAATTGCAAGCTCCACTCCCTTGTGCTCTTCTCTGATAATTACCACTCTTTGCAAGCTTCTTCAATTTCAACCTCTTCCTCTTGGCAGCTTTCTTCTAATTCAATCTCCTCTTCATTGCTTTCCAAGGGCATGGGAGGTTGTGCTTTTTCTTCTTGAATCTCCATCTCTTGATCAGCCTCTTTCAAGTCTTTAACTGTGATATGCTTTGGAGGTTGTACACCCTCTTCAGCATCAATTTCAAACGCCTTGGAAGGGGGTTCTATGACTAGACTTTTCCATGGAGGTTCAGCATCTCCTAAGTCTTCAACCACTTATTCTTCTTCAATAATTCCGGCTTCCTCTACTTGTTCCAGGACAAAATCATGCTCCGTACTATTCACTGGAGTTTCTAGTATCTCCTTCATGCTACGCTCTTTTATTGATTCTTCATATGTAGCCATGGGAGCACTTTGAGTGTCCGAGCGTCGGGAACCTAATTGACTTATCGCTTGATTTAATTGATGAAGGGTTGCATGAAATTGATCCTTGAGATGATCCGTTGATTCTTGTTGCGCTTGGCTATCATAAGTAGGATCATAGTGCTCTTGGATTGATGGATATGGAGATGGAAAATATTGAGGTGGTGGTGGGATGGGGAGATCATCCTGTGATTGAAAAAGAAGTGCACTAGAGCTTGAGGGTTGATTGTTGAAGGTATTTGGTGGTCCGATTTGGGCGGCGAAAGCTTGTATAGTAGAGTTTAGATCGGCAAGTGCTTTCTCCATGGAGGTTTGGGGTGGATAGGAGGGTTCATTTGGCTCATAAGGTGGTTGGTATGGTGGATATGGGTTAGGGTCATATGGAGGTGAATGGTGAAAAGGGGCTTGTGAGTTTGGTGGTCCAAAGTTATGTTGAGGAGGGGGTTCATAGGCGTATGATGGTGGTTGTTGATAATCAAAAGAGCGCTCACCATAGCCATTGCCTTGATATGCATCACAGAATGGTTGTTGATAGTACATTGGAGCGGTTGTTGCCATGAGGTTGAGTAAATCCTTGTGGCTCCTCCCATCTTTGATTCTTCCAACCTTGATGCCTGTTCTCATTATAGTTTCCATTCCTAACAACAACATTGGAATCAAACTTGAAGCGAGAGGGTGAGAATTCATAGTAGTAGGAGAAAATAAAAATAAAAACTAACAAAAAGAAAATATTTTGAAAAAGAGATGATTTTTTTAAAAAATTGAATTTTGAAAAATAAGATAAGATAAGATAAAAATATTTTAAAATAAAAATCTGAATTTTTTTTAAATATTTACAATAACCAATAATAAGGCACACGTTTGCAATTCCCCGGCAATGGCGCCAAAAATTGACGGAGCACAGAAGTTGGTGAATTAAAATTATTAAAATAGTTACATTGTAAGTATAGTTCTTAACTCACCGAAAATATGCCTATCAATTTAGAAATATGTCACAGAGAATTTAAAGTAAAATTACTGGGAGTTTGAGTCCCAGGTCGTCTCCCAACGAGTTGCAGAAAAGTGTGCTATTTTATTAATCAGATGTTTCCAAAGAAATTGAGTTGAGTAGATGGAAAATTAAATTGGGAAAATTAAATAATATGAGTAAAAGCCTTGAGTGGGAGTTGATTAGTTGGAATCTCTATTATTGATGGAATGATTTCAAGATTAATTGATAATTAATGGTTGTTCTGTTTGGTTATCCTTTACTAGGTAAAGGAAAGTCAAACGAGTTGGAATGCTAGATCTGTTCACGAGTTGCAACCCACTTAGTTCAAAGGGATTGGTGTTAGTGACTAGATAGCAATCCAACAGTTAACCCAATTACAAATTTTCTTTCAATCCTTCCAACTCAAGAGTTCCTTTCAATCAACTCCCCATCAAGTGAGGGAACTACTCGCTCATTGTAAATAATAAATCCATAACACATGAAAGAGAATTAAAAGAAGACATGATTATTGGAAATTAAAATGAATTAAAATAAAAGAAATAACCCTTGTATTAAATAATCATAAAATTATTCAATTGACAAAATTGAGCAAAGCAAAGAACATGGAATAATAAAACCAAGTTAAGAGAACGAACTAGAATGACGAAGTCTTGATGAAGTACTAACTCTTCTCAATGTTCCAATGCTAAGACCAATTGAAAATTAAATCTTAAAAACTAAAGAAAAAACCTAGAGGAGGAGTAAAACTCGATCTAAAACTGAAAACTGTGTAGAATGAATGTTGTCCTTGTTTCTGCATTTCTCTGCTCTAGTCTGCTTTTGGCCAAAACTGGGTCGAAATAAGGTCCAAAATCGCCCCCAGCAGTTCTGCAGATTATGCAGATCGCACATGTCACCGATCGCGTCCCCATCGGACACGTCATCGCGCTTTCCTTGCCACGCGTCGCTCGTCCATGCTACCGCGTCGCTTTAGCTTTCCAATCCGCCGGCCGCGTGAGCCATCGGCCGCTCACTGCGATTGCTCTCCTTCGCGCGGTCGCGTGAGCCATGCGACCGCGTCACTTCTCGCTTGTTATCTCCTCAATTCTTGTTTCTTCCATTTCTGCCAGCTTCCTTTCAATTCCAACTCATTCATGCCCTGTAAAGTCTGAAACACTCAACACACAGATCACGGCATTGAATGGAATAAAGGAGAATTAAAAATACATAATTAAAGTCTCTAGGAAGCAGTTTTCAAACATGTAATAAATTCAGGAAGGAATTATAACTACATGCTAATTTAATGAATAAGTGGGTAAGGATCATGATAAAACCACACAATTAAACACAATATAAACCATAAAATAGTGGTTTATCAGAAACACCACAGACTTGTCCACTAGCTCTAGTACATCTGTATGGCTTTACCTCCTCTATGTATAGCCTTTTCATCAGGGAAGAGGGCATTAGATTGATGCTAGCTCCTAAGTCACACATTCCAGGGTCCTCAAGTTTTGGAGGAAGCCCCTTCTGGATTAATGCACTGCATTCTTCAGTAAGCAATATAGTTTCCTTCCCATGCCAACTCCTCTTTTTATTGATAAGCTCTTTCAAGAACTTTGCATATAGAGGCATCTGCTCTAGTGCCTCAGCAAGTGGAATATTAATCTCCAATTTTTGAAGACTTCAAGGAATTTAGGAAAGTGTTGGTCCTTGGTTTTCTTGTTGAACCTTTGAGGATATGGTAAGGAGATGTGGAAGTCTTCTCCACTTGCTTCTGTCCTTGAGATGGCCCTTCTATTGCTTCCTTCTCTTTGAGCTTCTCTACAATTGCTTGCTTGTGTCACTTCTTTGTTGCTGGCTTCCTCTTTCTTTTGGTTTTTTGTTGCTTTCCATAGGCTTCTTGGTTGCCTCTTTGTTACTCACCAAGGTCTTTCTACTCCTTAGCTGTATGGCTTGCACTCTTCTTTAGGATTTGAATGGTGTCACATGGGATGAGTTGATGGCCTTTCAATCAAGCTTTCTTGGAAAGCTGCCCAATCTGCCTTCTATGTTCCTTATAGATGCTTCATTATTCTTGTTGTGAGTTCCTACTGTTTCATCATTTTCTCAATTACATCTCCAAGTTAGGATCTCTGAGAGTCTTGTGAAATTGTGGTTGGTTGTGACTGGGTGAGTGGATGATAGTTGTTTAGGTTGGTGTTTGATATTGATGGATAATGGTTGGAGTTGGGGTAATTATTTGCGGTTTTCTATATGAATTCTGGTTATTTTCTGCTGGTTGTTTCTTGAGTTGTTCTGATTTGATTTTTTGCCATGGCTGTGAGTTTATGGTGGTTATCTCCATCTAAGGTTGGGTAGTTCTTCCAGGATGGATTGTAAGTTCACCATAAACTTCACTGATCCAAACCTTGGTTGTGACTATTGAATTTTCTCCTGCTGTCTCTGGTTTTCTTCATCTGCCCCCATTGGTTGGTGGTTGGCTTGTGATTCACTGATGTAACTTGAAGCCATAATCCTCTTTGCCATTGTTCAAATTGTTGCTGAAATTGCTGCTGATCATCTTGTTGTGAGCTAGGATGTATCACTCCTTCCTTCTAGCACTCCTTTCCTTTGTATGGTTGTCGTTGTCTTGATGAGCAAAGAATATTGATTGTTTGCCACCATTATCAATGAGTTCTGGGCTTCCTCTGCAGTCTTCATCAATTGCAAAGAGCTCATGCTGAGTGATCTAGTGCTTCTTGAGCCTTCAGAGTGAGTCCTTCATAGAAGTTTTGAAGTATGTCCCATTCATTGAACATTTCAGGGGGCACTTCCTAATCAGACTCTTATATCTCTTCCATGCCTCATATAGAGATTCAGCATCCATTGTTGTGAAGGTTTGGACCTCTGTTTGAGCCTAATAATCCTTTGGGGAGGTAGAACTTGGCTAAGAACTTGCTTACTAAGTCCTCCCAGTGTTGATACTCTCTCTTGAAAATGTCTCCAACCTTAGCAGCTTGTCTCTGAGGGTGAATGGAAATGGCAACGCTTTAAATGTCGATGCACATACACCCTTAGAGGGTTTTGGTAT
>NW_027255739.1:0-8296 GCF_003086295.3 Arachis hypogaea
TGGCGACGCGGATGCTCTGACTTGCATTTGGGGAGGTCAATCTTGTCAGTCCAACACTGTAAGTGCAGACAATCTCGAGCTTGGGGAGGGAGTCGATCATGGTGGCGTCAGCACCCAATTTGGTGTCGACGATGCCGATGGAATTGAGTGTGCTTGAGAGCGGGAGGGGTAGTTCAGACTGAGAGGTTGAGGTTTGCCAGTTGCTCTTCAGGTAGGGTGCATTGGTTGTCATCACACTCCATGGATTCCATTTAGTACTTCCATCGTCGAGGGAGAGAGAGAGAGGCTTAGTCCCCTTCTTAGCCAGTAAATCGCACTTAACCTAGATTCACTCACTAAAATCAATTAATCGAATGGATCTATTTTAACTCTTTTTCATTTAATTTCCTTTTTTGTTTTTTAACTCTAATTATATCCAGGCCCATAATCAAAATGGTATCACTCATGCATCAATATATTTCTGTCATCTGTCAAATGGATCTAATATAAACTCTTTTTTCCTTTTTTCAACTCGAATTAAATAACAATGAGTATTACTTATACATTCTTATACCTATATTTAATATTTAAGGTATATTTTTTTTATATTTTATATTAAAATAATTGATAAATAATGAGAAAAGATAAATTTTGATGAATAATGCTATGCATTGTTATTCAAACCACTTATATGTTGTTAATTCTAATTCTAATATTAAAACACACCTTTTATTTTTACTTAGTTACTTATTGAAGTTGAATATGACATTTTTAACACACACAAAACTCTACTATTAGTGAACAAAATTGATGTTTAGCACTTGACAGTTCAGAACTCTTGAACTCAAGCAGCAAGAAGTTATTAAACGGTTCTTATGCCAGCAGCTTCTTTAGAATATATTCGTTCTCCTCCCAAGGTGCCTTAAGTTTCTCTATAGCCATTGTTTTCAATTTCATTTAAAGGATGAATAGTATTTTTCTTAAAATTATTTATAACTTTTCACCAGAGGTCTACAATGAATGAAATATAGTTTCAGTTGTAATATAAAAATTATAGCAATTTTGCTGTTAGCTATCTTATTGGCATCTACTGCCATGATTCTTCTGCTAAATTGTACATACTGGAAACATCATATAATCACACTAATTAATAATATGAGAAAATAAAATAGCACGAACGAGTTCTCAATTCACTGCATGGATCATGGATGTGCCAACATTCTCATACAAAACTGCAAGATTATTATTGCTTAAAATTTTCAAAGCAGATGTAAACAGTAAGGTTAATTACAGGACTGGAGTGGCAAGTGGTTTTGCGAGGAAGTGAGCTTCCAAGTTTGCAAGGACAAGATCCGCCATGGCAGTGCGAGTTTCGACGGTGGCGCTTCCAATATGAGGCAAGAGCACAACATTGTCCAACTCAAACAGCTCTGGAGGCACATGAGGTTCATCGTGGAACACATCCAAGCCGGCCCCACCCAAGCGACCTTCCAACAGCGCAGAAACCAGCTCAGCCTCATCAACATGCTTCCCTCGCCCAACATTGATTAGAACGCCCTTAGGACCAAGCGCGTTCATCACATCGCGGTTAATTATATGGTGCGTTTCTATGGTGAGGGAGCAAGCAACAACTAAAATGTCGCAGTTAGAGGCTAAGTCAACAACACTTGGGTAGTATTTGTAACTACTACACTCTGTTTTAACTGTTCTTGAGTGGTAACATATCTTACAGTTAAAGGCCTCAGCTCTCTTCGCCACTGCCTTTCCTATCCTCCCCAATCCAAGAATGCCAACTGTCTTCCCAGAGAACTGCCAAACGGAATTAATAGTCAGTTTCGACTTTCGAGGAGTTAGTTATTGTTAGTTTGTTACCTTAGTGGTGAGAGGGTAGCTGCCTTGGTGCTTCCATTTTCCGCTTCTGACGAAGACATCGCACTGACACAGCCGCCTCAGGAGGGAGATAATCAAGGCCATTGCCACGTCAGCGGTCTCGTCGGTGATGACATCAGGGGTGTTAGTCACGCGGATCCCTCTCTCGGCGCACTTTCTGAGATCGACCTTGTCAACGCCGACGCCATAGCAGGACACGATCTCCAGCATTGGAAGCGCATCGATGAGCTTGGCGTCGGCGCCGTCCACGGAATTCACGACGACGGCGCGTATGGAAGCAGCGTGTTTGGTTCTGTCACGGAGGAGGTTGAATCGGGCTTGGAGGTGGTGCTCGAGGTAAGGGAAGGTTGGGTGAGGCACCAACACTCCGATTGATTCCATTTCCTCTTTCCTTGCGTTGACTCTGACTCGAAGGTTTTTCTCCAACTTTTGTCTAGTTTCTTTTACCTAAATTACTAAATTAGCATTGTACATTGAATTTTCTATTTAAAAAAAAAAAGTGAAAATTCAGATACAACTCGACTTCACGTAAAGTTGATATTGAGAGTCGTTAGATAATTTGACTATATTTTCATCTAACGACTATCAGATATCGACTTCACATGAAATCAATTTCACCTAAGTTTTCCCTTTAAAAGAAATAGCACACTTAATTCTTAAAGTTAATCTTTTATACTCCAACATTGTTGTTACGGTGGGTAACCGGAGATTAATAGAATAGATGGTGCTAGTTGGTCCAATCGTCCGCGGATGGTAGTTTCCGAGCTGGTTCGTATGGGGGGTGGTACCTGCAAAGACACTCCGATGCCTAAGTTAGCAAGGGTGTTAGCAGGTCTAAAGAGTATTGGGCTTAGAGATACCTGAGGGGTGTCAGTGTATTTATAGTGGTGAGCCAATAACCACCGTTGGAGTAGTGCCGTATCTTTTGGGTGATAACCGTCCCTTTATCTTAGGGAGGTTAAGATATGGCTTGATGAAACGGTTTAGAGAGATTTTAGGGCGATTACTCATTTGAATGAGTGATTATCTGCCAGCTAATCTCATGTCCGACTTCTTTAGAGTAAGTCGTAGTCAGCACCGACTTCTTATATGAAGGTCGGTGCTTAGCTAGGCTTAATCTTTCGGATTAGGCCTTTTATTTGTATCTGGACCTTTATTATTGGGCCAGGATATGAACAATTGTATATCCCTTAAAGGCTAAAAGAAGAGTACTAATCCTAGTATTAAATTAGTCATATAAAAATCTTGCTTTATATGTTGGCACAACGTCATTGTTAATTATTAAGTGAATTTAAGTCCATTTTAAAAATATCGAAAATCCTCAGTAAAAAAAATCATTTTTGTCCTTAGAAAATTTTCTTGCAATTTTTTTTAAAGGTTTTAGCCTAACTTTTATAATAGTAATAAGAAAAAGAAAAGGAAGATGCATGTTAAGAAAGGAGAAGAAACTTTTTCAATTTTTTTCCTCAAATAATATGTAATATATAATTTTTCATTAAAGTTTGATCAAGAAAAAAATTTAAAAAATTGTGTAATGAAAAGTTACACTACAAATAGGCATAAAGTCAAAGCAAGGTGAGTTATAGTAAATCCATAATTTTATTTCAATTTTACTGGCTATTATATACTTGGATGGCTGTCTTTGACGGTCATTAATTACCATTGACCTCAAATTAGAAATTGAACTCCAACTAACTAACAACCACCCAACATCCCTAAATTACATAAAGCAAAAGATAATGCAAAATATTTTTAATTTGTGTATATGGCACTTAGACCTCTCCCATTTTGTTACAACATGCACCCCACGTTCCCAGAGCCAATCTCAAAAAAGAAAAACAAACACAAAAACCATCAAACAAATCACCTCCATTTCTAAAAAAAAAAAACTCAAGTAAAATAAGAAGTCCAATAATAATAATTCCATATTCCTGACTACTACTTGCTTTGGCGTCTCATCTGCAACTTCATTCCCTTCATCAAAAACTTCAATTTTCCTAGCTTGAGAAAGTTTCAAAAGAATTTTTTTCATTTCAAAAAAACGAAAATGGTTCAAGAGCAAGAAGGTGGCTACAAGAACAAACTGTTCAATTTCAGAGGGATGTTTGATGGCGCAGGGAGGCATGCCAAGAGTTTGAGCGTTGACACCGGCGGCAGCAAAGAATCCCCGGCGGACACCGACGGCGCGGCTTCCTCAAGAAGTCAAGGATCAAAGCCTCTTAATGAGTCGGAGAAGATTGCTAATAAGCCAAAGGTATTGACCCCGGAGGAAACAGCACTCAAAGAAAGCATAGACGAGCTATTAAAAGGTCTGATCATGAATCCTTGTTGACTAATTCTATGTTAATTATTTTATTTATTCAGCATTATTATTCATGCATTCATGGTTGGTTTTAATTCAGATATGGAACAGATGAAGGAGAGGTTCTCCAAATTGCTGCTGGGTGAAGACATGTCCGGTGGAGGAAAAGGTGTTTCTTCTGCTTTGGCACTGTCAAATGCATTCACAAACCTTGCAGGTATGTATCAGTTTTCCTGCATGCCATGATGAATGTAATTTTTCCTAATTCAAATGGTTCTCTATTGTCACTGCTGTATCAATATTTTTGTGAATTCATGCATGCAGCTTCTATTTTTGGTGAACAAAGACGGCTAGAACCAATGCCCCCAGAAAGGAAAGCAAAATGGAGAAAAGAAATTGATTGGCTTCTATCTGTCACAGACTATGTTGTTGAAATGGTCCCTTCACAACAAGTAGGAAAGGATGGAACAATCATGGAGGTAATAAACTAATAATCCTCTTCAATTTTCTTTCCTTTATCTCCATCATTCTTCATACAATTTGCTATAACATTGAACCTTGTCTTTGATTGAACAGATCATGACCACAAAGCAGAGAACTGATCTCCACATGAACGTCCCCGCCTTGCGCAAACTCGATACAATGCTTATAGTAAGATCATATTTAAGTTTCATGGAACTGATGATGATTGCTAATTATTAGTTATATCTAACAATTGGTGATGTACAGGATTGCCTTGATAACTTCAAAGAGCCACAAGAGTTCTTTTATGTTAAAAAAGATTCAGGAGGTGATGATAAAGATCCAAAGATGAAAAGCGATGAGAAGTGGTGGCTACCTACACCTAAGGTTCCCCCAGAAGGTCTATCAGACAATGCTAGGAGATTTTTGCAGTACCAAAAAGACTGTGTAAATCAGGTACTTAAGGCAGCCATGGCAATCAATGCTCAAGTTATAACAGAAATGGAGGTCCCTGAAAATTATATGGACTCCCTACCCAAGGTAATGGATACAAAAAGAAAAGAAGGAAGCTAGTGAAATATTAATATAGATTTTGATTTGTGTTCTGTTTGAAATTTGCAGAATGGAAGATCAAGTCTAGGAGACTCAATCTACAAGAGTATCACAGTTGAACATTTCGATCCTGATCAGCTCCTATCAACCATGGACTTATCTTCGGAACATAAAATCCTAGACCTCAAGAACAGAATTGAAGCATCCATAGTTATTTGGAAGCGGAAGATGCACCACAAAGATGGAAAGCCATCCTGGAGTTCTGCTGTGAGTTTGGAAAAAAGAGAACTCTTTGAAGAGAGAGCAGAAACCATCTTACTCCTCTTAAAGCATCGTTTCCCAGGCCTTCCTCAATCTTCATTGGAAATAAGCAAAATCCAATTCAACAGGGTAATTAACCCCATGCCATGCATCACTTCAGTTCAATATCTGCAAATATATACACACTTTAATTAACATCACATATATTTATCCCTAAAAATCTTTTTGATATCACAATTTTGAACGAATCACTCAATTTTAAACTACCTAACAGGATGTGGGGTTGGCTGTTCTTGAGAGCTATTCAAGAATATTGGAAAGTTTGGCCTTCACAGTGCTGTCAAGAATAGATGATGTACTACAAGCAGATTTTCAAACCCAAATTCCGGCTAAAAAGTCAGGTAACAGAACCTCATCAAGACCCAGTCCTAGAGAAAAAGGTAATGGTGGAGACAATGGCCAAATGACCCTATTAGATTTCATGGGATGGGGAACTGATCAAGGCTCAGAAGGAAAAAAAGAAAAGGACCCTTTTGCTGCTTCAGATGACTTCTACAAAGACATTGACTCAAAGCATGAGCAGAAACTTCCAAACGTAAATACACACAAGAAGACATCTTACTTAGACAACTTGAATATTATGAGAAGTCCAACATCACGCCATTAGAGAGTTTAGGTGTTTATTGGGAGTTTTCATCGTTGTTTATACACGATTCTTTTACCATGTTCTGTTCTCTTGTACATAGGAAAGAGAATTAATGAATTATACAAAACTGATCATGTCCATGTGTGTAACAACACGTTTCCCTGGCTCCAATTATCCTGTGTTTATGGAAGGATTTGTAGAGACTTGTAACTACTCTTCTGATGTATCAATCATTTGTATGGTTAGTTCCTTTATGATTTTTAATCTTTTTTATGACAGTTTCAATGTAGATATCAATTATTTTGTAGAAACAACAGAACACTGGTCAATGACTTAATTTGTATTTCGTAAAAGTATAATGCATTTTAATTTTTTTAAGTACTGCTTTACATAATTTTATCACAATACTTTGATTATATATAAGTCTAATTATCTTAATTTAAGAGTGGTTAAATATTTACTTTATCAATTTACTGACTTAAAAATTTGATTCATAATAATTTATCTCTTTTCAATTGAAAAAATGAATGCCACAATTTGACAAAAAAAAAAACATAATTCAAGTATTTAATATTTTAATGTTAAGATTTAAAAATACAAAATAATGATAACAAATTTAAAAATTATAATAAGAAAAAGAGAAAAAGACAAATTAATTCCTGACCTTTTACACCGCAGACATTTTAGTTTCTGGTCATTAGAAAATAGTTTTAAGTCCCTGACGTCTAGCGTTTGTTTTGTGGTACTGGGACGGAGACTGGGAGACTGAAACACAGTATCATATTTGTTGGGTCAGAGACTGGTACTAAAATTTCTGTCTCTATCTACAAAATTTCAGTATTTTAGTACCTCCAAAAAGTAGGAACACAAAGGACTGAAATTTTTATAGAGGGAGACTAAAACTTTAATAACATTTTATACCTAAAATACCCTCATTTCAATTAATTAATTCTAATTTTATCATTTGTGCAAATTAAACTAGAGTTTTATTCTTATTTCAATTTCTGTCTCTCATTTTGCACCAAATAAAATACTAAAATTTATTTCAGTCTCTGTCTCTTAGTCTCTGTCTTTCAATCTCAGTCTTTCCGTCTCTGTCTCTCTACCAAACGCTACAAGTTGGACGGATCAGTTTCTCCGTCCATAAGCCACCGTCAGACCCAACGGAAAAAGCTAACGTGGCTCCCCTTCTATTTAACTGGCATCACGGCTTTCAATGTAGCACGTTAGTGGGATGAAGCTTTTGAAAAATAGACACAGAAATCCCTGTCACTTAAAACAACGGCGTTTTGTGTGCTCCCTATTCTTCAAATTCATTTGGGTCGTTCGGTTAGAGTAATGGGTGGTGGTGAGGAGAAGAGTTGTACGTTTTTAGGAGTGGTTTGATGACAAACATTAAGCGTTGTTAACAAAAACAAGCAGTTGCATGATTGATACTTGGTAGTTAAATAACATGAAAAATTCATAAAACTAAAAAAAAAAAAAAATTTGAACTAGTGATAATTAGCAATGATACTACCAAAAAACCAAGCACATAAGGAATTAATAAAATGATAATTCTATACAGACCATACTCATTTTCTAGGATCTAAAAGCATCCTGACTCTTGTTTCGTTTCACCTATGAAGCTGCAGACACAGATAGATGTATATATTCAATCCAAATTCTCCTTAGCTTCCAATAGAATAACAAATAAAAAAGCTTAATTAATTACCCAAGAGTATGGGAAGAAACGCATGCTATATTTGCCAACCCAACATTAACTAAAGGGAAGCCTATCAATATCATCATCAAATTCTAATAAAAGTCTATCTGATAATTATCTTATTATTTTGCTCATTAACTATCTTCGCATTGTAAACTTGTTCTGATATTTCTCAAAGTACAAGATAAGAGAGTGTTGACTGATTCCACAGACTCCATGGTTAACTTGGCTGTTGGAGATGCATTGGTGAGAATCTGAAATGCTATGGTGAACAAGGATCCTCCTTCTGTGTTCTTCTCCTCTTGTCTTGAAGTAATCACCATTGGCCTTGATTCCATCCCATCAGGAACAATCGAGAATCCCGACGGAAGTACGGCGAGATTGCTCGAATCGCAACCTGTCATCGCAGATTGAATGCCAGTGATGTCCACAGGAGCATACACCACCATTGATTCATAAGCATTGGTGCAGCAATCTTGCACTACCCACATACTATTTT
>NW_027255740.1:0-8238 GCF_003086295.3 Arachis hypogaea
CAAAGAAGCATGTTTTCTATAGCACAATATTAGGAAGGAAATGTAAAAATGCATTTTGTATGAATAAGTTATGAAAGATGATAAAATCACTCAATTGACACAAAATAAATGTAAAAGAGCGATTTATCAATTATTCACCTTTACTGGGTCATTTGATGCTAATACCATGAGCTGCTTAGATTTATATTAATGTTGCCACTATGATTAAAACT
Source organism: Arachis hypogaea (assembly GCF_003086295.3). NCBI lineage: Eukaryota > Viridiplantae > Streptophyta > Magnoliopsida > Fabales > Fabaceae > Arachis > Arachis hypogaea. Next base: position 213 of record NW_027255740.1, read on the forward strand.
CAGTTTTCCAAGGTTGTTAAAGTTTTTCGATGCGATAATGCTAGGGAATACCGTGACTCTAAACTTTTAACTTTTCTTGATGAACAGGATATTTTGTCTGAGTTTTTTTGCCCTGGTATGTCTCAATAAAATGGACAGGCTGAACGCAAATACCGTCACATTCTTGACTCTGTTCGTGCCGTGCTTGTTTCTTTTTCGTGTCCTGAGCGTACTTAGGGTGAAGCTGTTCTTACTGTTGTCTATGTTATCAATAGATCCCTTCTGCCTGTAACATTCCTTTGAGTCTTTTATACTTCTCTAGATTATAGTTTTGTTCGGTTTTGGTTGTGTCTGTTTTTCTTCTTCAGCCTCGTGAAATACTAACTTGAACCTTGGCTCGCATGTGTTGTTTCCTTGGTTATGGCACTGAACACAAAGGTTATCATTATTGGGATACTCTTTCTATATGTATTTGTATATCTCGTCATGTTGTATTCTAGGAGCATCACATGTTTTCTAAGTTATCCTCATTTGAGTCCAATCCTTCTACTCAGTCACCGTTTTTACTAACCCCAACGTTGATCTTTTTCCTAGGGTTCGTAAAATAGCGGTTTATCAATCTTCCACACTTAAACATTAGCATGTCCTCATGCTAAGCTCAAGAGAAACTATATGAGAGTGAAGAGGAATGGTAGAATGTATGAAATGCAACCTATCTATATGAATGCAACTAAATGTGAAATGCTTCTACCTACTTGGTTAAAAGTAAATAAACCTTTCAAGAACAAATATGAACTGGATTTCACTAATTCAAATCATAAAATGAAGTACAAATAGACTTACAAGAAGAAGATAGCTCATGAAAGCTGGGAACAAAGAATCGAGCATCGAACCCTCACCGGAAGTGTATACACTCTAATTACTCTGTGTTTAAGGTTCGATTCTCTCAATTCTCTACTACCTTGATTTCTAAGACTTGCTCTTCTTATACCAATCAATAGAAATTTAATGCATAAATACACATATCAAGAGGTCTTTTAAGGGTTGTAATGGGGTTAGGGTCAAGGTAGGAATGTATTTGGTCAAGTGGACTAAAATCTGAATCCTTAATTAACTTAAACTTTTCCCACCTAACTTAAGACAATCTATGTAATCACAATACAAAATCTGACTACCCATTTACTATGTTTACCACATATTCATGCATCCGATTTTGAGTACAGTACATATGTATTGCTATCATAATTTACTTTGGGGCATTTTGTCCCCTTTTATTATTTGCTCTTCTTTTTTTCTTTTCTTTTTATCCTTTTTTTTCTTTTTAATTTTATTTTTATATTTTTTTTTATTTTCTCAATGCATATGATTAAATTATTAAATGCATGAACATGTTCTAAACATTTCTTTCACATTTTCATAAAGAAGTTTAACATACTTAATTTCCAAAACCAAACGTTTCCAAACCCACTTTTCCCACACTTAATTCATGTCTCACTAATCTAAGCTAACCAAGGATTCAAATTAAGGACATTATTATTTTTCGCTTAGAGTTAGTGATGAACTAAAGTAAAGAACAAAGGGGTATAATAGACTCAATATTGGTTTGCAAAGGATAATGAAAGAGTAAGGCCATATGGGTATGTAAGTTCAGTAAAACAAAGGTCTCAATCATATAAGTACATGCATACATCAAACCATAGAAATATAGAATCAAGCAAGACAAAGATCACAATTTTAGAGAGAAAAATACGCACTAAAACATAATATTGGTTGATAAAATGCAACCAATCAAATAGGCTCAAAATCTCATTGGTTTTGTGTGTTCGAGCTCTAAACCATGTTCCAAAATAAATTTCTTCAAGCAAGTTTATCAAAAATTTTTCAATTTAAATTAGTGAAATATTATAAAATAATTTCTTGGAAAAGAATTCATCACTTCAACCAAGCGGTGGTAGAATATGCACAAAATCAAGCAAACATGCAATCAAACATGCAATTGCAACAAGTAACAAGGAAAATAAAACAGTGGTGTTGAGAAGAAAATAACTAACCCGTGGAAGTCGGTATCGACCTCCCCACACTTAAAGATTGCACCGTCCTCGGTGCATGCTAAGATGTGCAAGTGGATGGGCTGCTACAACTGATGCTTTTCTCCAAAGATTGTGCAGATGGACTTGTCTGTCGCCCTATATAGAAGTTCTTTTCCTTTCCTTTCCCGGTGGCCATCCTGAAAGAAGAGGAAAAGAAGAAAAATAACCCATAAATAAAGATAGAAAACAAATAAAATATGGTTGGGTTAATGCCAAATAATGAGGGTCTCAATTACATGGTAGCTACAACATGCAAGTGAGAAAACAGTAGAAGCAAATGGCATAACAACAGTGCAAAAATTGCAACAATGGGGAAGAAATAGTAGGTGATAAAAGAAAATATAAATTCATGTCAATGCCAAAGGAACACAGGTATCATAAAAGATTGGCATTGACAGATAAATAATATCATCCAACAGTGTGAACAAGTCACTAAGCACCAAAATAATACCAGAAAAGAGACAACAGTTGAATAAGAACATTTAACACCAATGAAAAAATAATAGACTTAGAAAAGAAAATAAAATCATGAACAAAGTTAAAATGCAATGAATGAAAGTATGCAAATAAATTAAGTAAAATAGAATGAAAGTAAAGAAGGATGAGAAGTTAAAGAGAGGAAGAAGAAGAAAGTAAAAAAAGAGAAAGAAAGAAGGAGAGAAGATAGAAGAAAGAAAAGAAATGAAAAACGGAATGTGACGCGTGCGCGGGCATCACGTGTAAGCGTGAAAATGAATTGGCCACTCGACGCGTAAGCGTCGCCTACGCGTATGCGTGGGTGGTCTGAAAGCGAAGTGACGCGCACGCGTTAGGGACGCGTACGCGTGAGTGATTTTGTGCCTCTAGCATAATTCCATCGCAAGGGCAGCACAACTCTCTGTTCAATGTGCTCTTCACGCCGATTTTCATCCCCACCCATACGCGTCGCTGACGCTTACGCGTGGGTTGAACTTTCTACAGGGGACGTGTATGCGTGAGGCACACGTACGCGTGGGGTGGCTTGTGCTTTACGCACCCTCCCGCGCGTCTCTCGCGCAACTCTCTGTCTAGTTGCGCAGACACATACGACACGTGCGTGTCGTTAACGCTTGCGCATCAATCCCCCCTTTTTTTTTGCAGAATGCAAAATGCAGAATGCAGATGACTATGCAGAAATTATGAATGAACACAAATAAAAATAAAATAAAATAAAACTAAGAACAAAAAGGAAAGAATATACCATGGTGGGTTGTCTCCCACCTAGCACTTTTAGTTAAAGTCCTTAAGTTGGACATTTGGTGAGCTCCTTGTCATGGAGGCTTGTGCTTGAACTCATCCAGGAATCCCCACCAGTGTTTGCAGTTCTAATGGCCTCCGGAGTCCCAAACTAGGCACGTAAATCCATCAAGCAAGTTAAAGCAAGTGACAAGGCTCCAAGAGTGTTGATTATCAAAATGAATTCTAGGATCCCAGACCTTGCTTTTGTACCCGTCTTTGTTTTGATCTATATTATTCCAACCGGGTGGTACACAATCTGAATTCTCACTAAGATACCCAAACATCTTCCGAGACCCATTCAGTCGAGCTCTATACCAATCCTTGTACTTCAATTTGAAGCGTGGAACCGTATTGAACCTTGCATGCTAACTTCTATTACTAACCATCTCCCTCTTACTCTTAAAGCCACAAAGAGCTCTAAGCTGGCCATTGGTTTCAAGTAAACCATATTCAAGTGGGAAAGTGAAGATAAAGGCTAAGGATTTTACCAACTTGAAGTTTGTATTGGCTGGTAATGGCCTTGGGAGAGGTGTTTCTAGTGGTCTTTCAAGCTCCACTCCCTTGTACTCTTCTGTGAATTCTTCCACTTTCTTACAAACTTCTTTAACTGCAACCATGTCTTGATCAAAGCCTTCGATTTCTTCCCCATCACTCAAGTCATAAGTTAGAGGTTGAGAAAATTCTACCTCCACATTATCTTCATACTCACTTGGGGAAGATTCTTCAAGCTCAAGGAGTTCAAATTCGGATGCAAGTTCACTACTAGGAGAGCTTGATTCATGATCATTGACATTAGGATTTTTGCTAGTAAAGAATTTTATAAAAACAGTCGCGTTGTAGGTATAGTTTCTAAACCAACAGAAATCTCTTCATACAAACGTTTTGGTTGTCACAAGTAACAAACCCCTTTAAAATTGATAACCGAAGTATTTAAACCTCGGGTCGTCTTCTCAAGGAACTGCAGGGAAGTATATTCTTATTATCGGTTATGGAGATTGTAAATCGGGGTTTTGAAGATAAGGAACAAGTAATTTAAATTGCAATTAAAATAATTAAATGACTGTAAAATAAATAAATAGCTGTAAAATAAACTTTTGGCAAGGTATGAGAAATTAGAAGTCCTATCCTAGTTATCCTTATTAATGATGATGAAAATTGAATCTTAATTCCACTTAGTTAACCTTTGCTAGAGCAAGGGAAGGTCAAGTGACTAATTAGTTAGATCCTCAAATCCTAGTTAATTCCTAAGGAAAGATTGGGATTATTGAAGTTCAATTCAATTAGCAAAGATAACGATTATCACTCATGTTGAGTTTGATAACTCCTGAGTTACTGATTTCTTAACCAAAACCAAAAGGGGAAAAATAAATCTACTGGAATAAAAATGTCTTCAGATTGGGAATAACAATAACATAAATAAAGAGAGCAATTGTAAACTGAAATACCTCAAACAACATTAATTCAAAAGAGTAATCTGTAACATAGAAGAATTCATAAATAAAATTGAGAAAATAATAAAAAGGAATATTGAACCTGGTAAAAAGAGATAATCCTGAAAGCGAATAAAATCCTAATTCTAAATCCTAATCCTAAAGAGAGAGGAGAGAACTTCTCTCAAAACTAAATCTAAATCATGGAAAACTAACTAATTGGAGACTCTCCTTTTGAATGGATGTATTCTCCCACTTCATAACCTCTGCTCTATGCCTTCCGGACATGGATTTGGGTCAAAAAGGGCTTCAGAAATCGCTGGGAGCATTTTCTGTAATTTCTGGTGCGTGGCCTCTGTCACGCGTCTGAGTTGCCCAAAGGCTTGCTGGGCGCAATGCCAGCAATATGCACATTGCCTTGCCATCCCCTAGGCACACTAGCAAGCACGTTGTGGTTGTGGTGTGCTGCCAGGCTCCCCCGCCCCCAACGGAGGCACCCGCCGTTGCAACGATGGCTCGGAGCGTTGCAACGGAGGAGCCAAATTTTCATATCTCAGAATTGGCTCGTGCATTTTTCGTGAGATTTTGAGGGAACCTTGGTAATATTATGTAAAGGCTGCACAAAAAAATCCAGGTCAAAAATCGCAAGTTTGCTCCGTTTTTCATTTTTTTTGAATTTCCGGCTTTCGGGGCGGTAAAAAAATCGTCAAAAAAAATCCACATAGTGTAAATTCACCAAATTTGGAGGATGGAAAGATCTTATTTTTCTAGAGATTGTTGCAAAAAACAGCATCAAAATTTGACCTCTAGAGCACTTTCCTCGAGTATGTCTCCTCACGGAAAAGGATGTCTACCCATACTAGTACTACTCTCGTCCAAGCACGCTTAACTGCGGAGTTCTGATGGGATCCATTGCATTAGTGCTGGTATGATCGCACCTATTAAAATACGCACACATAATTATCATATGCATGTCTCGCGACGTAGGGTAAGTCGAGCTGCGAATCCATGCGGGGCCCGTGCGAGCTTGCCTAAAATCAGGTCATTGAGACTCGCTTTAACTAAACTATTCAAGATAGCGCTGTTTAAAGAACGAGGGTAAGCACGATGTAAAAAAAAAAAAAGAGGTGCAACACGAGGACTTCCCAGGAGGTCACGCGGTCGCGTCATTTGGAGTTTTCCTTATCACGCGGTCACGTCAGTCATGCGGCCGCGTCATGTGCGTTCTGCTTGTGGCGCGCGATCGCATCAGTCACGCGGTCGCGTCGCTGTTGATTCGCTCTGGCATGCGGCCGCGTCGCCCATGCGATCGCGTGGATGCCAGTTTCTTCAAAAACTCCGTTTTGTGCTTTCCTTCCATTTTTGTATGTTTCCTTTCCATCCTTTAAGTCATTCCTGTCTTAGAAGATCTGAAACTACTCAACACACTAATCACGGCATCGAATGGAAATAAAAGGGTAATTAAAATAATTATTTTTAAGCATAGGAAACATGTTTTTCACATACATCACATAATAAGGAAGGGAAAGTAAAACCATGCAATTAATATGAATAAGTGGGTGAAGGATTGAATAAATCACTCAATTTGAGCACAAAATATATCATAAAATATGGGTTTCTCAACCTCCCCACACTTAAACAATAGCATGTCCTCATGCTAAATCCAAGAGTAATGTTAGCTTAAAGTGGTGGAATGTCATGCAATGCAATCTAATCTAAATGCAACTACCTAAATGAATCATGTAATTCTAAATTTTTATTCACTTGTATATAAAGCTTACATGTAGTTGAATTAATTTACATTCTCAAGGAATCATATATATAGACAAGCCTTAGATAGTGATAAAGTGCCTTTACAATTGAGATGGGAGAGAAAAACATTTTATAAACTTGCAAGACAATTTATAATTAAAGCAGAGATATATGTTAATGAGCTATTGAATCCTCACTGGATTTTGTGTTTACTCTCTAGTCACTCAGTTTTTATTGGGTTAAACACTCTATTCTTCTTTTTTTTTTTTAATTCTTACTTTCTATAACTTTGTTCTTCATCTAACCAATCAACAATTATAGAATATAGACATACCAAAGTCATGAGGTCTTTAATTAAGGTTGTAATGGGGCCAAGGTAAAGGTAAGGGTATATGTATAAGGCTAAGTGAGCTAATTAAGCGAATCCTTGATTAGTCAAAGATCTCACCTAACATACATACTTTGTAAAGCAGAGCTTCTTTACCTATTTTCCCATATTTTTCCCACTTTTGATACATGCTCATATTTTAATTTTTATCTTGTCCCATGTGCATTGCTTTATTTTGCATGTGGAGAATTCTTTTGTATCCCCTTTATTTAGATACTGAAAAATAAATATTTTTCTCTCTTTTTTTTTAATGCACATGGTAATTCAATTATTTTGATTTCACATGAGCATGCTTCCCAAAAATTTTTATTTTGAATTATTTTATTCTTTTCAACTTTCTACCCTTTGTTTTTATCATCCATGTTCCCAATAGGCTTCCCACACTTAAACAATTACACACTTTTTATTTTATGCTAACCAAGAATTCAACTTGGGATTTTTATTTCGTTTTTCTGCTTAAGGCTAGTAATGTGGCTTATAGAATAAGAGGGGATTTAAAGGCTCAAGGGGGTTAAAAAGGGTGATGTAAAAGGTAGGCTAATTTGGGATAAGTGAGCTAAAATTAAACAATGGCCTCAATCACTCTCTTGGTATGTATTTCTATTCTATAATCGGACATATAGATTAAAACAAAGTAAAGAACACCAGAATAAATAAGAAAGGCAGAACACACAGGAATAAAATTTATGGTTTGAATGTAACCATACAATTAAGCTCAAAACTCACAGGCTGTGTATTCTCTAGCTCAAAAATCATTTATCAATTATGTATGTCATGCAAGTAAAATTAAAAGTTCCCATTATTCTCAATGTAAAACTTAAGGTGGCTTTAAAGTTCTAGTGTTTCTCCTTGATGAAATGTTGTTAACTAACTAACATGTAATGCTATATACACAAGGTGTGTGGATTGTTTCAATTATATTTAAGTTCCTAGTTTACTTCCTTTTTATATTTTCAATATAAACTAAGCTATCTTATGCTAAAAAGGGTAAACTATACTAATTAATCCATAATTTCTATAATTAATAAGTTAGAATTGCAACTAAACTAAATGGCTAAAATATGAACTAAAGTGCGAAATGCAGAAAATAGAGTATAAATACATGAAAATAGCAATGTATAAGTATTGGG
>NW_027255741.1:0-8226 GCF_003086295.3 Arachis hypogaea
AGTTTTTATTCACCAGATAGTGCTATTTTTTCACTAATATAGAATTAATTAGTTTTAAAAATTTAAACTTTTTAAATTTTTGGTTATTGGATATCTCTGAAAATCTTTATTTTCAAATTTTTTGTAAAAAGATTATTTTTAAGTTTTAAAATTTAAAAATAAAAATTTTTGATGACAAGTCATCTTAGCCTAGTTTTACTAGTCTTTTTCTTCTGTTTTAACTTGAATTATGCACTTTCTTGAGGCTTAAGCAAGCTAAGTTAAGTAGATTTTCATGCTTCCTTTGATTTAATCAACCATATGTGAATTAATGCTTTTTCATGAGGTTTGATGCCATAATTGGTGCATATTAGGATATAATGATCATCTCATGATTTCAAGCATAGCTTTGATGTGTTTGGTCGATTTATGATAGGTGAAGAAAGCTTGGAAAAGGATTGAACTGAGAAGGAATGGCTAGAAGCTAAGAGAAGACAATGAAACAAGTGCAATTGAACCAGGAAAAATGAAGTTGGAGTTGGGTTGCACAAACTTGTGGACTTGAAGTTAGCCCCAACGTTAGCCCCTAACTTGGAGGCTAACGTTGGGAAATAAAATTGCTCCCAGGGTATGCCAACGTTAGCCCCAATGTTAGCCCCTAACTTGGAGGCTAACGTTGGGAATTAAAATTGCTCCCAGGGTGTGCCAACGTTAGCCCCAACGTTAGCCCCTAACTTGGAGGCTAACGTTGGGAATTAAAATTGCTCCCAGGGGTTAGCCACGTTAGCGCCAACGTTAGCCCCTAACTTGGAGGCTAACGTTGGCGCCACTCCAACTCAAAGCAAGGCCAACGTTAGGGACAAAGTTAGCCCCCTAACGTTGGCCCAAACGTGAAGTGCAGCAAATTAGTTTTACTGATATGAAAAGTTAGCTCTGAAGTTAGCCCCTAACTTTGAGGCTAACTTTGAAATCCAAAATTTGCAAAACTCAATTCCGGTTCAATTGGTTCACTTGGGTTCTTCTCCAAACTTCAAGAGCAATCAACCAAGACCTCTTTCAACCCAAATCCACCAAGAGCAAAGGCCCAACTCAAAGCTTGAAGATCAAGTGAAGAAAGTGTATAAATAGGCTTGAATTCAATTTGTTCGGGGAGCTTCCTTTTAGAGAGTTTTTAGATAGTTTCCTTTACTGTTTTGGGGGAGCTTGAGTGCCTTTGAATTTCTTAGTTTAATTGTTTTCAATTCCAAATACACTTGTCTTGGATCTTGGGTTGGAGAATTGAAGAAATTCTGTTTCAATCTCATCCTTGGATCTCTAATTCTCTTTACTGCATAATTGAATTTAGCTTCCTGTTAATTGCTTCTCATCTATTTTCTTTGCAATTTATAATTACCTTGCTATTGTTCTTGTTGGATCTAGGAAGGCATTGAGATCTAGACTCAGTTTTCTAGTCTCTGGGACCTGAGATCTGAATTTCCCATTTCAATTTTCTGTTTCTTACTTTAATTGTTCATTTACTTGTCTGTTTGAATTTAATGCAATTCCAATACTCATTTACTCTTCTGTTTGATGCAATTTACTCTTTCTTTGTTTAATTCTTGCAAATCCAAGTCCCAATCCCCTTTACATTTCAAGTCATTTACAATTCTCGCCATTTAAGATTCTTGCAATTTACATTACTTGCTCTTTACGTTTCTGCCATTTAATTTCTTGCTTCCTAAGATTCATTACTTTAATTTCTGTTTCCTTTAATTTCATGCCAATTCCCCATTCCCTTTACTTTCAATGCAATTTAAATTCTGCAAATCATCAATCAATCAACCAAATCTTGATTCGCTTGACTAATTCAACCACTAAACTAAAATTGCTCAATCCTTCAATCCCTGTGGGATCGACCTCACACCCGTGAGTTTTTATTACTTGATGCGACCCGGTACACTTGCCGGTTAGATTGGTGTGTTTTTGGGAGAAATTCATTTTTCCACCAAAAAATATCCCATCAAGTTTTTTGGCGCCGTTGCCGGGGATTGAATAGATTGACAATGATTAAGTGAGGTGGAAGTTTAGATCAAGCACTTTTTCTTTATTTTTTGATTAACCCACTAACTGTTTGTGTATTTGCTTAAACTAACTAAAACTTCAATTTAGCAGTAGATTGAAGTATCATTGGTTTGTGCATCCCTCATGATATGCTTGTATGTCAGGTACAAGAAGAACCACACTAAATTTTCATGAACAAGATGAAAGGACTCTCAGGAGGTTAAGGAGAGCTGAAAGAGGAAAAAATATTGTTGGAGAAGAGGAGTCAGAAGAAGAATTTCATGAGATGGAGGAACATTCAACCAATCCACCAGGGGGAGCAAACAACAACAATGAAAATCCTCCTCAGAGGAGAGTTTTGGCTTCCTATACCTTTGCCAATCCTAGACATTGTGGGAGCAGCATCTTGGCTCCAAATGTCAATGCAAATAATTTTGAACTCAAGCCACAACTCATCACTTTGGTTCAGAATAATTGCTCTTTTGGTGGAGGATCACTTGAAGACCCACATCAACACTTATCCACCTTCCTGAGGATATGCAACACTGTCAAAACTAATGGAGTGCCTCCTGACAGTTACAAATTGATGCTGTTCCCATTCTCTCTCAGGGACAAGGCCACACAATGGTTGGAATCATTTCCAAGAGACAGCATCAACAATTGGGATGACTTGGTAACCAAGTTCCTTGCCAAGTTTTATCCACCACAGAGGGTTATAAGGTTGAAGGCTGAGGTACAAACATTCACACAAATGGAGAATGAACCCATCTATGAGGCATGGGAGAGGTACAAAGCTCTAGTCAGAAAATGCCCTTCTAACATGTTCAATGAGTGGGAGAAGCTACAAAACTTCTATGAAGGCTTAACACTGAAGTCTCAGGAATCCTTGGATCACTCAGCTGGAGGTTCCTTGCAACTCATGAAGACTGCAGAGGAGGCCCAAGAACTTATTGATATGGTGGCAAACAATCAATACTTCTTTGCTCATCAAAGAAGTCGCCAACCATCACAGAGAAGAGGAGTAATGGAGCTAGAAGGAGTAGATTCAATCCTGGCTCAAAACAAACTAATGCAGCAACAAATTCAACAACAATTTGAGCAAATGACCAAGAGGATTGACAGCCTCCAAGTTGCAGCAGTCAACACTAGCCAACCATCAACCACATGGGGACAAAATGAAGAAGTTCAAGAAGAGCAGCAGCAAGAACAAGTTCAGTACATGCACTCTAATCCAAATGAAGTCTATGGTGATACATACAACCCCTCATGGAAGAATCACCCCAACCTCAGATGGGGAGATACTTACAACCAAAACCAACAACCATGGCAGAGAAACTCAAACCAAAACAACCCAAGACACAATCAAAATTTCAACCAGCAACAAACCAACCAAAATACCTATAGAAAACCCCAAACCAATTACCCCAATCCCAACCAGTACCAATCCACTAATCAAAATTCCTATCATCCACCAACCACATCTCATAACCCACCACAAGCACCACCCGAACCCCAAAGAATCACCAACTTGGAAACCATGATAGAAAAAATGATGAAACTCCAAGAAATGACAAACAAAAATCATGAGGCCTCCATAAAGAACCTGGAGAGACAGATCGGGCAAATCTCCAAGCAAATGATTGTTGAGAGACCTTCAAGCTCACTGCCTAGTGACACAATCCCAAACCCCAAGGAGGAGTGCAAGGCAATACAATTGAGAAGTGGGAGAGTATTGATGAGCAACAATGACACTCCAAAGAAACAAAAAGAGAGCATCAAAGAACCAACAGAGGAAGAAAAGCAAACAAAAGCAGACCAAGCTAAGAGCAAGTTGTGGTGCCAACCAAAAGCAATGAGAAACTCAAAGAACAGGAGAACCAGCCACATAGCTCAAAGGAAAAGACTCAAGGAAAGCAGCAGATCGAAAAACACCTCACACCTCCACTACCATATCCTCAGAGATTCAACAAGGAGGTCAAGGATCAACATTTCCACAAATTCCTTGAGACCTTCAAGAAGCTGGAAATCAATATCCCTCTAGCTGAAGCACTTGACCAAATGCCTTTATATGCCAAGTTCTTGAAAGACCTTATCAACAAGAAAAGAAGTTGGGATGAGAAGGAAATCATATCACTCACTGAGGAATGCAGAGTCTTGATTCAAAAAGGGCTGCCTCCCAAGCTTGAGGACCCAGGGAGTTTCTTGCTACCCTGCACCATTGGGGAAGTGACCATCACAAAAGCAATGTGCGATCTCGGAGCAAGTATTAATTTAATACCATCCTCCCTGGTGAAAAAGTTGCTTATAGAAGAAGTCAAACCAGTACAAATGTCACTGGAGCTGGTAGATAAGTCAATGGTGCACCCTAGGGGTGTAGTTGAAAATCTGTTGGTCAAGGTGGACAGCTTTATATACCCTGCTGACTTTGTGGTTCTAGAGTCAGACGAGGATGATAGTGACTCTGTTATATTGGGACGACCATTCTTGGCTACGGCTAGAGCCATCATAGACATAGAAAAAGGGGAGTTAACTCTCAGGATGCATGATCAGAGTGTCATTCTGAAAGTCTTATCAGAAGCACAGGTTGGTGAAAAGAAGAAAGACTCTATGGGAATTGATAAGGGAGAATCACAGCTGAAGGAAGAAAATGACAGGGAAAGTCACAGCAACACCCCAAGGACAAGAATTGTGCAAATTAATGAAGAAGCTCAAGAAGATATTGGAATAGTAGCCACAGAGAAGAGAGGTCCCCAAGAGAAGGTCATGGGCAGAAAAGGAAGATCAACAAAAGGAAGGATAAAAAGCAGGAACAAGACAAAAAGGGGCTGGAAGAATAGAAAGATTCCAACAGAGGGGCTTTCCAAAGGTGATAAAGTACAGCTAATATATCAACAGCTGGGGTCAAATCAACAAAATGAGGACTACTATACTGTCAGCAACATACTCTCTTTAGAGCATGCTGAGATTGAACATCAGAAAACAAGGAAGAAGATCACAGTCAGGGGAGACAAATTAAGGCCCTACAAGCACCAACCACCATAAAAGAGAGCCTCAATGTCAAGCTAATGACAATAAAAGAGCGCTTCATGGGAGGCAACCCATGCTTTAAAATTCATGTCATTTTAAATTCAATAAGCTATGATCATTTGAGCATGAACTCCCTTGCCTTTCATGAACAGGATCATTAATTGCATGCATTGTCTAAAGTTGGTATGCTTTCAAGCAATAATTCTGTTTTACATGCTTAAAGTGTCTTGATAAAGCATATAGCCAAATACTAAGTTTGGTGTTCACATAACTTCATGAAAGATAGGAATTCATGCATCAAAAATCATACAAGAGTTATTTTCAAAAAAAAAATCTTATAAAAAGAAAAATCCTTTTCGGTAATGAAGGCATCAATTGTGAAGCACCTTTTGTCAAGAAACAAGTTTGGTGTCCATCAAACTTTGATGCACCAAATTAAGAAACACAATTGATCCTTCATGAAAAAAAAAAAGAGAGAAAAAGAAAGTGAACCAAAAACAATTCTTATGAACATTTGACATGTGAATTACACTAATTGGAGGAAGAAACTTATTTTCTTTGCACATGACCAAACATTAAGTTTGGTGTCCTCCTAAGAGAGTGTCACGGCTCAAATAGTGTGGGGATTGATGGTTCACAAATTTTTATAAAAAGAATAACACTAGCCACGGTTAAATGAGCTAATGTGTGTTGTCTTGTTGTGATGATTAGGTGGTCAAAGAATCTTCAATGAAAGAGACAAGACAAAGGAAAAGCATAGCATGAGGACAAAATAACATCACATCAAAAAGAGAATCTGCCATTCCTCATAAGTTGATCACGGCAAAGGCAAGGCAAGGAGCATATCTTGTCTTCATTCACCTTTTCATGCATACCGTTGATTTCCATGAGTCCAAGTTCACCCTAGCCTTTCATTGCTCATTTAAAAAGTTCACTACCTTTTAGCCATACACATAACCGAATCCTTGTGGCATTGAAACCTCAATTCTTTCATCCTTCATCATAAGCTACACTTCTTCATCAATCCTTACCCCAACCAATTCGGTCTCACCTTTTTGTGCTCCAAACTCACATTAAACTCCCCAACACTCTTCACACCCCCTCTAACCTTACAACACTCCACCAACTAAGTGATCATGGCCTCCTCATCAAGAACCAAACGAAGAAAAGGAAAAGAACCTATGGTGGAGGAGAACACCCGTGAATATGACCGTTGGAGATTCAAGTCTTCATACCATCAATTTCAAATGGAGTGGATGAACGACAAGAAGATCTATCCAGAAATTCCATTCTTATTTCCGGATGGTGAATGTCAAGAAATAAAGAACAAAATCCAAAAGAGAAGGTGGGAGGAGCTTACCTCACCAGACACCCGAATCAATGCCAATATTGTAAGAGAATTCTATGCCAATGTCCCAAGGCTTGACTTGCGTGAGCCACCAACATACAAGAGCTATGTGCGGGGAGTGGAAGTAGATTTTAGCTCAAATGCAATCAAGAAAGTCTTGGGGCTAAAGTCAGTCCGCTTTAATGAACCAGGATACCAACAAAGGTTGAATGAGGAGCAGGATTATGATGAGATTGCTAGAGACATTTGTGTAGAGAACTCCGAATGGGAAGGATCTGGGAAGAACCGATATAAGTATTTGAAGAGATGTGACCTCATCCCGGAAGCCAAAGGATGGTATGAGCTGATGAAAAGATCAATTCTGGGCACAGTAAACACCTCAGAAGTTAACAAGGAGAGAGCTGTGATGTTGCATTGCATCATGGTAGGAGGAGAGATCAAAGTCCATGAGATCCTTGCAAAAGATATCCAACGGATTGCTGAGAAGAATGCATCCGGATCTTGGTTGTACTATCCAAGTACCATTTGGAGGCTGTGTGTGAAGGCTAAAGTACCACTGGAAGATGAAAATCCAAAGTGGGTAAGCCAAGGCTTACCCATAACCATTGAAAGAATGACAACGACTCTCGAAGAACATCATGGCCGAAGACCAAGAAGGCAAAGAGAAGAAGCAATGGACGAAGATGAGCCACAACCAGAAGAAGAATCACAAGAGGAGGAGGAACAGCCACACTTTGTCCCACATGGCAATATGGATATGACTCAAATGCAAGAAGCAATTGGAAGACTGTCACACCAGTACACAAGAATTCAAGAAAGGCAAGAAATGTACCATTCACAATACTTGAAGCATCACCAAGAACAAAAAGAATGGCAGCTGGCAATGATGAACAAACAAAATGAGTTTGAGTCAAAATTTATTGCAATGCAAGAGGAGCATGCCTTTCAATCTTATGAGGCATTTGGGAAGTTAGTACAAACGCAGGCTGAAACCTTGAGAGCTCTCAATGAGTCTGCAGCCCTCAAAGATGCGAGGTATGAGGTCCAAGCAGATCACAATATCAACAGTCAAATCAAACTGAACTATATTGGAGATCATCTGCACAACATGGATCCAGCGTTCCCAACATATAATGAGTACCTCAAAGAGAAAAGTGAAATAGAAGTAAACAAAGCCATGATGCTTGAAGATAGAGTAGAGGAGACCATGAACAAAGCTGGGTTTTGGCGGGGCCAACAGACAACAAACAATGACACAGGGAACACCAACAACCAAGTATATGAGAGAAGAAAGAAAAAGCATGACAAATAAAAGGTGGACTTGCTCCTTATTCATCACTACAAAGAAAAAGCATGCATTCTATCTGTTGAAGTGTCCTTGCATCCTTAAGTTGTCATTTTAATAGTCTTTGCATTATGTGTGTTTACCTTAAAATAAGTAAGCTAGTTTAAGCTTGTGCTTGTGTGTTTACTTTCACTTAACTAAGAGCATGTCTGTCCCCTGCATCTTTAATTCAATAAAAGAAATGTTTGAATGTGAAATGAGATTACTCATTGTTAGAAAGAAGTAGAATAAAAGTAAGTGGTGGTATGTGTGTGATTGTATAAGAACTCACTATTAGTGAATAAGTGGACTAGAATGTCTCTTTCTAAGTAGAAAGTGATTTACTGTCTATGAATCTCAATAAACAAATTCCTTGGTTCAAAAGAAAAACAAAAAGAAAGAAAGAAAAGAAATAGCCAAAAGATGGCAGAACCAAAGAAAACAAAAAAAGAAACAAAGCTGGACACCAATAGCTTGAACCTCCACAAATATATGCCTGTGGTGTCTG
>NW_027255742.1:0-8191 GCF_003086295.3 Arachis hypogaea
CAAGTTTCACGGGCTTCCCGCACAAGACCCTATTCGACATCTCAAGGACTTCCATCGCATATGCTCGACTACTAGACGGGAAGGGTCCGATGAAGTTGCTATATGGTTGTTTGCTTTTCCTTTCTCTCTTGAGGACAAGGCCAAAGAATGGTTCTACACCCTCTCTAGTGAAGTTACCTCCGATTGGGACCTACTTAGAAGGGGGTTCTTGGATAAATTCTTGCCCCCGGAAAAGATGGATAGGCTAAGGAAGGAAATGTCTTGTATTGTGCAAGGTGAGACGGAACCACTCTATGAGTATTGGGAACGGTTTCGCAAACTACTAGATGCATGCCCTAATCACATGATCGACACTCAAGTATTGCTTGGATACATATGTCAAGGGATGCGAGAGCAAGATAGAACCCTCTTGGACACCTCTAGCAATGGTTCTTTGTCCAAATATAAAACTGCGGAGGAGGCATGGCAACTTATTATTGACTTAGCCGAATCCAATCAACATATGAGGCGAAGAGTCAACCGTCCAAGGACCGTGAACGAGGTATCAACTAGTAGTGAAGCCACCGCTCTAACTCAATCCTTGAATGAGATGACATCCGTCTTGAGGCAACTCCAATTGAACCAACAACAACCACAACAACCTCAATCATATCAACAACACCCTCCACCACCTCAACAACACAACCAACAATTGGTCCCTCAAAGAGTATGTGGCATTTGCTCTTGCTACTCTCACTACACGGATGAGTGCCCAAGCCTTCAAGAAGACAACACCTTGGCGGCTACCCATAATTTCTATGACCGCCCTAATCAAGGGTACTACCAAGGAGGTAATCCTAACCAAGGGCACCCTTATCAAGGAGGAGGCTACAACCAAGGAAGTGGACACAATAATCAAAATTGGAGAGACAATCATCAACAAGGGAATAGGGACAACAACAACAATGGAGGAGGTCAAAGATGGAATAACAACTCACAAAATTTCTCACAAAACCGACCATACAACTTACAAAATCAACCATACAACCAACAAAACCCACAAAGAAACTACCAAACATATCAACCACCACATCAAAGACCACCACCCAACCAATCACAAACTCCTCAACTCACATATGCAACCACCCCCTCCAACCAAGACGAAACACTCCGGACCATTATCCAAGGCCAAAAGGAATTACAAAACACACTTGCTTCCGGCCTCACCGGCCTCACCTCTACACTACAAGCTCTTCTTGCACGCATGGACACACCATCAACCCCCACTCCTCAACCCCCAATCCAAAATGTCATTCCCTCTCAACCTCAACCAAATCCAAAAGGGGGCATCAATGCCATCACCCTTAGATCCGGTACACAACTAAAAGAAAAGGAAGCAAAGGACTCAAGTCCTATCACAACCGCCCAAGAGGAAGAGAGAATAGAAATAGAAGAGGTAGTGGAAGAGGAGACACCACAAGCCATAGTTGAGGATGAAGCCCAACCAACAAGGGAGACAACCAAGGCCAAAAGAACCTTGGAAGAAGAAATTGCTCAACCACTTCCATTTCCAACACTTGCAAAGAAAGCTAAAAAGCGCATAGAACTCGACCCCAAAATGGTAGAAATGTTCAAGAAAGTTGAGGTAACCATCCCCCTCTTTGATGCCATCCATCAAGTTCCTAGATATGCCAAATTCCTCAAAGATTTATGCATAAACAAGGATAGAATTCTTGAATTGGAAACCATCCCATTGGGGAGTTCTATTTCCGCTTTAATGGGAACATTGCCAGAGAAGTGTGATGATCCGGGCCCTTGTATGGTCACTTGCACCGTCAATGGAGTTCAATTTAGAGATTGTATGTGTGACCTCGGAGCATGTGTTAGCATCATGCCGCTCTCCGTTTACCGGGTATTGAAGTTGCCACCACTAAAAAGGTCGACGGCAAGATTTGTCCTAGCGGATAAAAGCATAATAACCGTAGCAGGTGTTGCGGAAGATGTATTGGTGAATATAAAGGGGTTGGTGTTTCCGATTGACTTCTATGTCCTTGAAATGCCATCAAGCGAAACCGAGAGAGCATCATCTATCCTACTTGGAAGGCCATTCTTGAGAACTTCTAGATTTAAGCTTGATGCTTACTCGGGGAACTACTCATTTGAAATAGATGGGAGAATTGTAAGCTTTAGCCTAGAGGAAGCAATGAAGCATCCACCGGAGAACCACTCTCTATTTCGGTGTGACCCAATTGATAACATAGTAGCCGAAGTGCATCTTGCAAGATTAGATGAGAAGTGCATGGTTGAAGAAGCAAATGAAAAGTCAAGCGAACTAAATACCACACATCATACAAACCATCCGGAAACTCAAACTTCAAGGAATGACAAGAAGATGGAATTGAAGCCACTACCACCTCACTTAAGGTATTCATACCTTGATGAAGCCCAAAAGCTACCCGTGATAATTGCACAAGAGTTAACTCCTCAACAAGAAGAAAAATTGCTGAATGTATTGAGGAAAAACAAAAGGGCAATTGGGTGGAGTTTGGCGGATCTAGTGGGAATAAGCCCCCAAGTATGCGAGCACCGCATATTTCTTGAAGAAGGAGCAAGACCGGTCCGACAACCTCAAAGGAGACTTAACCCAACCATTCTTGAGGTGGTGAAGAAAGAAGTCACTAAGCTACTTGAAGCGGACATCATCTATCCTATCTCGGATAGCGAATGGGTAAGCCCGGTCCAAGTAGTGCCAAAGAAGTCCGGAGTGACAACAATCAAAAACGAAAGTGGTGAACTTATAGCAACAAGAGTGCAAAATTCTTGGAGAGTATGCATAGACTACCGAAGATTGAATGCGGCCACAAGAAAAGATCACTTTCCACTACCATTTATCGATCAAATGCTTGATCGGTTAGCCGGTAAATCATACTATTGTTTTCTTGATGGCTACTTCGGATACTTCCAAATTCATATTGCCCTAGAAGACCAAGAAAAAACCACATTTACTTGCCCCTTTGGAACGTATGCTTACAAGCGTATGCCATTTGGCCTATGCAATGCACCGGCAACGTTTCAAAGATGCATGATGAGCCTATTTGCGGACTTTCTAGAGCAATCGATGGAAGTTTTCATGGATGATTTTAGTGTGTATGGTGAGTCATTTGAGCATTGCTTAGGTAACCTTGAAAAAGTCTTAGAGAGATGCACCAAAACAAACCTTGTCTTAAATTTTGAAAAATGTCATTTCATGGTCAAACAAGGCATTGTTTTGGGACACATAGTATCAAAGGAAGGCATCTCCGTAGATCCGGCAAAGATAAATGTCATATCCAGTTTACCTTACCCCTCCTCCGAGAGGGAAGTCCGTTCTTTTCTTGGACATGCAGGATTCTACCGGAGATTCATCAAGGACTTTAGCAAGGTGGCCTTACCTCTCTCTCGATTACTACAAAAAGACACCGAATTTGAGATGAGCAAGGAATGTATGGAGGCATATGACAAACTCAAGTAGCGTTGACACAAGCCCCTATTGTACGAGGACCCAATTGGATTCAACCCTTTGAAATCATGTGTGATGCTTCGAATTATGCGATAGGAGCCGCGTTAGCACAACGCGAGGGTAAGATTCCCTATGTCATAGCTTATGCTTCCAAAACACTAGACGGAGCCCAATCCAACTACACTACTACCGAAAAGGAACTCCTAGCTATTGTTTTTGCTTTGGACAAGTTCCGAGCCTATCTTCTTGGTTCCAAGGTAGTAGTGTACTCGGATCACGCGGCACTAAAGTACTTGTTGGCAAAAAAGGAATCAAAACCGAGATTAATTCGTTGGGTGCTTTTATTACAAGAATTTGACTTGGAAATCAAAGATAGGAGCGGTTCCCAAAACCTAGTGGCGGACCATTTAAGTCGCCTCGAACACAGAAAAGGCGACACCACTCCTATCAATGATTCCTTTCCTTTAGATGCTTTGCATGCAATCTCGGAAGTGGTTCCTTGGTATGCCCCAATAGCAAACTATTTGGTTTCACGCACTTTCCCTCCCAATCTCGACAAAAACAAAAAGGATAAGCTGAAAAGCGAATCCAAATACTATATTTGGGATGATCTCTATTTGTGGAGGTGTGGAGCGGACCAAATAATGCGACGGTGCATACCTCAAACCGAATTCCAAGCAATCTTGGACGCTTGCCATGCTTCCGAAGGAGGTGGTCACTACGGGCCCCAAAGAACGGCAAGAAAAGTCCTTGATTGCGGATTTTGGTGGCCAACTCTTCTCAAAGATGCTTCTCTCTATTGCAAATCTTGTCCCCAATGTATTAGGTTTGGAGATATTTCCAAGAAGGACGAAATTCCCCAACAAAATATGCTTTTTGCGAAATCTTTGACGTATGGAGAATCGACTTCATGGGACCATTTCCAAATTCCAATGGCTTTCTCTACATCTTGTTAGCCGTCGATTATGTGTCAAAATGGGTGGAGGCAATCCCCACCCGAACGGATGACGCTAATGTTGTGTATTCTTTTGTGAGGAACAATATCATTTGTCGCTTTGGCGCCCCAAGAGCAATCATAAGTGACCAAGGATCCCACTTTTGCAACAAAAGAATAGACGGCCTCATGAGAAAATATGGCATCATCCACAAAGTCGCCACGGCTTACCACCCTCAGACAAACGGCCAAGCCGAAGTCTCTAACCGGGAAATCAAGCATGTGTTAGAAAGGATTGTAAAGCCGAATAGGAAAGATTGGAGCATTAAACTCTCCGATGCACTGTGGGCCTATCGAACGGCTTACAAGACACCCATTGGTATGAGCCCCTTCCGGCTTGTATATGGTAAAGCATGTCACTTACCGGTGGAGATTGAACACAAAGCTTATTGGGCCGTAAAGGAGTGTAATATGAGCTTGGGTGGGGCCGGAGTAGAGAGAAAGCTTCAATTGGCAGAATTAGAATGTTTGAGATTGGAAGCTTACGACAACTCTAGACTTATAAGGAAAAGTTGAAAGCCATCCATGACAAGAACATTAGGAGAAGAGAATTCCGACCCGGTGAACTAGTCCTTCTCTACAATTCAAGGTTGAGATTACTACCCAGAAAGCTTAGATCAAGGTGGGATGGGCCCTACCAAGTGGAGAAAGTAGAACCTTATGGAGTCTACCACTTGCGCCACCCATCAAGCCCGGACGTCTTCAAGGTAAACGGGCACCGTCTCAAATTGTATCATGGTGAGCAAAGAAAGAACTCCAAGGAATTTGAAGTGTTCCTCTTGAGGGATGCAACTCTTGAACAAACACTATAAGCTACTGAAAGTCCAACTTAAGGACGTTAAACAAAAGTGCTAGGTGGGAGACACCCCACCATGGTAAGATCTTCCTTTGAGCTTTGTACATAGACACTTGACTTCATGTTTGTTAGCTAGATTTTAATGACAATTCCCCTTCATTTGTTGATTTCATTGATAGTTTACCAAGTAAAATGCCCTGCTATAGTGCTTAAGTGGCTGTATGGGGGGGTTTGCAATGTCAAAAGTGGTGTAAACACTTGCAATTTAGAAAAACCACCCCTCTGCGCATGCGCGCACCTGGCGCGTACGCGCCCTTATGGCACTCGACGGTCATCTACGCAGACGCGCACCGTGCGCAGACGCGTGGACCGCGAATAACAGCCCCCCATACATTTATCCGAGAGTTGCGCCCACACCATGCCAGGGCTATGCCTGAAGCACAGGAAGCTCGCGCGCGCTCGCACATGGCGCGTCCGCGCACATGGGCGAAATCTGCCAATCGAAGCGCAAGCGTACTGTGCGCGTCCGCGCCGATTGCCTTGTTGCACTCCTAGTACATCCTACAGAGAGTTAAGCCACTCTCAAGCCTACACTAAGCCACCGGCCCAGCACCTTTGCCGCGTGCGCGCACCTGGCGCGCACGCGTCCATACAAGGCGAGCATGAAATGCGCGCGCGCGCCGCAGCCGCGCACGCGCCCTTTGATTCTGCACTCCTCTCTGAGCCACTTCACAGAGAGTTGAGCCTGCTCCAGGCCCTTCTCATGCCTGGGGCACAACCACGTGGACGCGTGCGCGCGCGCGCCAAAAAAACCCTGAAGCAATCTCTGGTACTTCGTCCAGAGAGTTATGCCACCCCTGTGCCTCTCCTGTGCCGCCAGCCCAAGTGCATGGACGC
The DNA here is from genome assembly GCF_003086295.3 of Arachis hypogaea. NCBI lineage: Eukaryota > Viridiplantae > Streptophyta > Magnoliopsida > Fabales > Fabaceae > Arachis > Arachis hypogaea. The sequence continues at coordinate 6,166 of NW_027255742.1, forward strand.
GCACGCAAAATGTGCGCGCGCGCGCCCCTAGTCCGCCTCACTCCTGCGCGAGCGCGCACCGCGCGCGCACGCGCCGGTGATCGACGCCATCTTTAAAAAAGGGCACACTTACCCCTTCATTCTCATTCCACTTTTCCTCCTCCTTCTCACCCCTTCCACCACCCATTCAACCACCTCCACTCCCTCCCATCAACCACCTTCTATCACATATCTCCGGTGGCTCCACGTTAACTCTTCACCCTCCATCAACCCACACTACAACTTCTTCTTCCATATCCTTCTCCATCTCACAAGTATTCTACTAGGCTACCCTCTTAGTCCAATAATCTCTTGTGGTTCTTATTCATTTAGTTGCACCATCTTTTAGGTAGCCTCTTTCTTCTTTTTTTTTCTCTTCCTTCTTTCTCTAGTTACTTCCTTGGGATGTCTTTGCTCTCTCCTCTCTTTCAATCCAATTCTTCATGGGCATTTGGGTCTCAAACTCACTTACATGAGTAGATGAATGTGTTGCTTAATTTTCTTGCAATCAATATGCACTATAATCATTAATAATGGATTGTGGAATGTTACATTGCTCTCATTTCCACATAATCACATACTACTTCAAGGATGCACGCCTACTGTTCGATGAAAGGCACACTTGAATTTTGGACTCATTGTGACTACCTTGCCTCTCAACCAATCACTTTTGAGTGCATCCCCACTTTCCACAAACCATTCATTCCCATTTTCTTAGCTTGCTTTTCATTTATGGTCCCTAAGGGTGTGTGCTTCTCATGCCTCTTCCTTGCATGCTTAAACTACCCTTGCACCACATGAAAATACTTTGCCTTGCTCTTCACACATTATCCTAGTTACATGTTGCAGCTGTCATGTAACAAAATACCCATATTCTATGGCATAAATTTTCATTACATAGAGCTCATGTACCTCCACTTCTTTGGGTTTGATATTTTCCCTTTCTTGCTTCCACAGGATGGTCATAAAAAGAACAAGGGGAAAGGCCCCAAGAAGCCAGCTTCCAATAAAGTGCGCCAAAACTAACGGCCAAGCCCCTCTTAAAGAAGACCAAGGGCCCCGTTGATGTTCTAGAAAAGGACAACCCTCCTAAGGATTCAAACAAGTTTCCCAACCGTTACTGCGAACTTGTTTACTCCAGAATGATTGAAAGGAATTACCATCCGGAACCCCTCCTAGTCTTACCGGCTCACCTCAGTCCGATTGTGATGCCACACATTGACCGGAGGCAATGGAGGTTCCTCTTGAGGCAACCAAAGGAGGCCAATCTCTCATGGGTGGTGGAATTCTACTCCAACTTCCACTCACCTCGTCTTACATCAATATTTGTGCGCCGAAAGCAAGTGTCGGTCACAGTGGAAACCATCCGAGAAGTCCTTGGGATTGAACCGTCAACGGATGCATATGACGCCTACCAAGAAGTCTTGGCTACATGCGTTGACCGCGCATTCGATTGGAGCGCGATCCTCCGCGTCATTGCTTTACCCGACGCATCTTGGATTCGGGGGACCATAAAGCAAAGACCCAAGGGTTTAGACGTCTGCCACCTCACTCAAGAAGCCACGGCATGGGCCCAAATTCTAGCTCACTACGTGCTCCCAAGCACACATGGGTCATCCATCACCGCCGAGCTTGCCTTATTGATATGGTGCATCTTGACGAGAAACCGGTCGACGTTCCGCATGCCATCCGCCAATCCATGGGGCGCATTCATGCCAAGGAAATCTACCATTCCCCACTTTAGTGACAGCATTAGTTGCGAAAGCCGGCGTCAACCGGGAGGCTAAAGATAGGAGAACCTCAATACCGGTCGATGGTGATATCATTCCGACCAAAAGATGCCTCAAGCCTCCGGAAGTTACCAAGGACATTGAACTGTCCACACCAACTCGCCACACTACCACTTCATCTACATCACAAAAATCGGCCGCCCAACGCCTTGAGACCTTCAAACAAATTAGACCGTTATGAGAGGCGTAACCAACGCCGCTATGCTCATGTGAAGAGG
>NW_027255743.1:0-8097 GCF_003086295.3 Arachis hypogaea
CTTTGCTTTTAGGATTCTCTAAGGTTTTTCTAGGTTTTCTAGTTTTCTAAGGTTTTTCTAGGGTTTTTGTAGATTTTTAGGTTTTGAGGTTTTTCTAGGGTTTTTTTTTTAAGTTTTTTTTTTCTAGGGTTTTGAGGTTTGTAGGGTTTTTTAGTATTTTCTAGGATTTTCGAGGTTTTTTGGGTTTTCTGTTTTTTCAAGTTTTTCTAGATTTTTTTTTTTAGGATTTTCTAGGTTTCTGGGTTTTCTAGGTTTTTTTTTTATTTTCTAGGGTTTCCTAGGTTTTTCTAGGGTTTTCGAGAGTTTTTTTAGGATTTTTCTGGTATGTTCTAGGATTTTCGAGAGTTTTTTAGGGTTTTCTATGGTTTTCGAGGGTTTTTTCTAGGATTTTCTAAGGTTTTCTAGGTTTTTCTTGGGTTTTCAGGATTTTCAAGGATTTTCTATGATTTTCTTGGATTTTTTAGGGATTTCTAGGGTTTCTAAGATTTTTTAGGGTTTTCTAGGGATTTTTAGGGTTTTTTAGGTTTTCTAGAGTTTTCTTTGTGTTTTCTATGGTTTTTCTACGATTTTCTAGGATTTTCGAGGGTTTTTCTAGGGTTTTCTAGGGTTTTTCTTTGATTTTAGAGTTTTTCTATGGTTTTCTTAGGGTTTTCTAGGGTTTTCGAGAGTTTTTTAGGGTTTTCTATGGTTTTCGAGGGTTTTTCTAGGATTTTCTATGGTTTTTAGGGTTTTTCTAGGGTTTTCTAGGATTTTCTAGGTTTTTCTAGGTTTTCGAGGGGTTTTCTAGTTTTTTCTAGGGTTTTCAGGTTTTTGTTTTTAGGTTTTTAGGGTTTTCTAGGGTTTTCTAGGTTTTGGTTTTCTAGGATTTTTCAGGGTTTTTCTAGGGTTTTCTAGGTTTTTCTAGATTTTCTAGGATTTTCGAGGGTTTTTTAGGGTTTTCTATTCTAGGTTTTAGATTTTTTATGGTTTTCTGTATTTTCAGGGTTTTTTAGGTTTCTAGGTTTTCTAGGGTTTTTTAGGGTTTTCTAGTTTTTTTAGTTTTTCTAGGGTTTTTTTTTAGGATTTTCTAGGGTTTTTCTAGGTTTTCTAGGTTTTTCTAGGTTTCTTAGGATTTTCTAGGGTTTTTAGGGTTTTCTAGGGTTTTTAGTTTTCTAGTTTTTCTAGGATTTTGAGGGTTTTTTAGGGTTTTCTATATTTTCTAGGGTTTTCTAGGGTTTCTTTTTCGAGGATTTTTTTTTTCTAGGGTTTTTCTAGGATTTTTTCTATGGTTTTGGGAGGTTTTTTTTTAGGTTTTCTAGGTTTTTTTTTCTAGGTTTTCTGAATTTTTCTTGGGTTTTCTAGGATTTTTAAGGGTTTTCGAAGATTTTCTTGGTTTTTTAGGATTTTCTAGGATTTCTGAGGGTTTTTTAGGGTTTTTCTAGGATTTTCTTACGCTTTTTCTGGATTTTTTTAGGGTTTTTTCTAGGGTTTTCTATGGATTTTAGGGTTTTCTATTGGTTTTCTTAGGGTTTTCTAGGTTTTCTAGAGTTTTTCTTGGTTTTTCTAGGATTTTTTTCAAGATTTTCTATATTTTCTTGGATTTTTTAGGGATTTCTAGGGTTTCATGAGGGTTTTTTAGGATTGTTTAGAGTTTTTTATGTTTTCTATGGTTTTCTACATTTTCTAGGATTTTCGAGTGTTTTTTTTAGGGTTTTCTTTGGATTTATAGGGTTTTCTATGATTTTCTTAGGGTTTTCAAGTGTTTTTTTGGGTTTTTATGGTTTTTGAGGTTTTTCTAGGATTTTCTAGGGTTTTTCTAGATTTTCTAGGGTTTTTTTAGGGTTTTTCTAGGGTTTTCTAGATTCCTAGGTTTTTTGAGGGTTTTTTAGGGTTTTTTCCTAGTATTTTCTAGGATTTTTCAAGATTTTTTTAGGATTTTCTAATGGTTTTTGAGGGTTTTCTAAGATTTTCTAGAGTTTTCTAGGATTTTTTAGGGTTTTTCTAGGATTTTCTTAGGGGTTCGTTTCTAGGTTTTCCTAGGTTTTTCTAAGGGTTTTTCTAAATGGTTTTCGAGGGTTTTTAGGGTTTTCTAGTATTTTCTAGGATTTTCGAGATTTTAGGGTTTTTTTATGGCTTTTCGAGGGTTTTTTCTAGTTTTCTAATTTTTCTAGGGTTTTCTAGATTCTCTTATGTTTTTCTAGGATTTTCTAGGTTTTCGTAGGGTTTTTCTAAGAGTTTTCTTAGGATTTTTCTAGGGTTTTTGAGGGTTTTTCCTAGGGTTTTCCTAGGGTTTTTTAAAGTTTTCTAGGGTTTTTTTTTAGGGGTTTTCGAGGATTTTCAAGGATTTTCTATGATTTTCTTAGATTTTTTAGAGATTTCCTAAGGGTTTCTAGGTTTTAGGGTTTTCTAGGATTTCTAGGGTTTTTTAGGTTTTCTAGGTTTTTGGTTTTCTAGTTTTCTAGGTTTTCTAGGATTTTCGAGGGTTTTTCTAGGGTTTTCTAGGATTTTCTGGGTTTTAGGGTTTTCTAGATTTTCTAGGGTTTTCTAGGGTTTTCGAGGTTTTTTGGGTTTTCTAGGTTTTCAGGGTTTTTCTAGATTTTCTAGGGTTTTTAGGTTTTTCTAGGGTTTTCTAGGGTTTTTCTAGGATTTTCGAGGGTTTTTAGGGTTTTCTAGTATTTTCTAGGGTTTTCAAGGTTTTAGGGTTTTCTATGGTTTTTGAGGGTTTTCTAGGATTTTCTAGGTTTTCTAGATTTCTAGGTTTAGGGTTTTTAGGTTTTCTAGGGTTTTCTAGGGTTTTCTAGGTTTTCTAGGTTTTCGAGGTTTTTAGGTTTTTCTAGTTTTCTAGGTTTAGTTTTTTAGGGTTTTCTAGGTTTTCGAGGTTTTTAGGATTTTCTAGATTTTTCTAGGTTTTCTAGGTTTTCTTGGGTTTTCAGGATTTTTAGGATTTTCTAGTTTTCTGATTTTTTAGGGTTTCTAGGGTTTCTAGGATTTTTAGGGTTTTCTAAGGTTTTTAGGGTTTTTAGGTTTTCTAGGTTTTCTTGGTTTTCTAGTTTTTAGATTTTCTAGATTTTCGAGGGTTTTTCTAGGTTTTCTAGGGTTTTCTATTTGGGTTTTCTAGGTTTTCTAGGGTTTTCTAGGGTTTTCGAGGTTTTTTAGGGTTTTCTAGGTTTTCAGGTTTTTAGGATTTTCTAGGGTTTTTAGGATTTTCTAGGGTTTTAGGTTTTCTAGGGTTTTTAGGATTTTCTAGGATTTTCTAGGGTTTTCGAGGTTTTTTAGGGTTTTCTAGTTTTCTAGGGTTTTCAAGGGTTTTTAGGGTTTCTAGGTTTTTAGGGTTTTCTAGTTTTCTAGGATTTTCTAGGGTTTTCTAGGGTTTTCTAGGGTTTTCTAGGTTTTCTAGGGTTTTTCTAGGGTTTTTGAGGGTTTTTAGGTTTTTCTAGTTTTTCTAGGATTTTCGAGTTTTTTAGGTTTTCTAGGTTTTCGGATTTTTCTAGGATTTTCTAAGATTTTCTAGGGTTTTTCTAGGTTTTCTGGGTTTTCTAGGATTTTCTAGGTTTTCTAGATTTTCTAGGTTTTTTAGGTTTTCTAGAGTTTTTAGGGTTTTTAGGGTTTTTCTAGGATTTTCTAGGGTTTTTAGGTTTTTCTAGGGTTTTTGGTTTTCTAGGTTTTCTAGATTTTCTAGGTTTTCTAGGTTTTTTAGGGTTTTTTTTTCTAGGGTTTTCTATTTTTCTTAGGGTTTTCTAGGGTTTTGAGGTTTTTTAGGGTTTTTAGTTTTAGGTTTTTCTAGGATTTTCGAGGGTTTTTTGGGTTTTCTAGTTTTCTATTTTAGGGTTTTCTAGGTTTTCTAGGGTTTTCTAGGGTTTTCGAGGTTTTTAGGGTTTTCTAGGTTTTCAGGTTTTTCTAGGATTTTCTAGGTTTTCTAGGGTTTAGGTTTTTCTAGGTTTTCTAGTTTTCTAGATTTTCTAGGGTTTTAGGGTTTTTTAGGGTTTTTCTAGATTTTCTAGGGTTTTCAAGGTTTTTTAGGGTTTTCTAGGTTTTAGGGTTTTCTAGGATTTTCTAGGGTTTTCTAGGTTTTCTTTTTTCTAGATTTTTAGGTTTTCTAGGTTTTCTAGGGTTTCTAGGTTTTTTAGGGTTTTCGAGGTTTTTTAGGGTTTTCTAGTATTTTCTAGGTTTTCGAGAGTTTTTTAGGTTTTCTAGGTTTTCTAGGATTTTCTAGATTTTTAGGGTTTCTAGGTTTTCTAGTTTTCTAGGGTTTTCTAGGTTTTAGGGTTTTTAGGTTTTCTAGGGTTTTCTAGGGTTTTCTAGGTTTTTCTAGGTTTTTCGAGGGTTTTTAGGATTTTCTTTTTCTAGATTTTCGGGTTTTTTAGGGTTTTCTAGGTTTTAGGGTTTTTCTAGGATTTTCTAGGTTTTCTAGGTTTTTCTAGGTTTTTCTAGGGTTTTTAGGATTTTCAGGATTTTCTAGTTTTTTTTTTAGGGTTTTCTAGGGTTTTTAGGTTTTTAGGGTTTTCTAGGTTTTTAGGGTTTTTTCTAGGGTTTTGGTTTTCTAGGTTTTTTTTCTAGGATTTTCGAGGTTTTCTAGGGTTTTCTAGGTTTTCTTTGGTTTAGGGTTTTCTATGGTTTTCTTAGGGTTTTCTAGGTTTTCGAGAGTTTTTTAGGGTTTTCTATGGTTTTGAGGGTTTTTCTAGGATTTTCTAGGTTTTAGGGTTTTTCTAGGGTTTTCTAGGATTTTCTAGGATTTTCTAGGGTTTTCGGTTTTCTAGTTTTTCTAGGTTTTCAAGGTTTTTTAGGGTTTTTTATGGTTTTTAGGGTTTTCTAGGATTTTTAGGGTTTCTAGGGTTTTCTAGGTTTCTAGATTTTTAGGTTTTCGAGGGTTTTTCTAGGTTTCTAGGTTTTCTAGGTTTTTAGGTTTTCGAGGTTTTTAGGGTTTTTTCTATTTTTCTAGGATTTTTGAGGTTTTTTAGGTTTTCTAGTTTTCGAGTTTTTCTAGGATTTTCTAGGGTTTTCTAGGGTTTTTCTAGGTTTTCTAGTTTTTAGATTTTCTAGGGTTTTCTAGGTTTTCTAGGTTTTCTAGGGTTTTTTTTTTCTAGGTTTTCTAGTTTTCTAGGTTTTCTAGGATTTTCTTTTTGAGGGTTTTTCTAGGGTTTTCTAGGATTTTCTAGGGTTTTCTAGGTTTTCGAGGGTTTTTTAGGGTTTTTCTAGTTTTTCTAGGGTTTTCTAGGTTTCTAGGGTTTAGGATTTTTAGGGTTTTCGAGGGTTTTTTTAGGATTTTCTAGATTTTCTAGATTTTAGGTTTTTAGGGTTTTCTAGGAGGGTTTTTCTAGGATTTCTAGGTTTTCTAGGTTTTCTAGGATTTCTTGGTTTTCTAGGATTTTCAAGGGTTTTCGAGATTTTCTTAGTTTTTTAGGATTTCTAGGGTTTCTAGGGTTTTCTAGGGTTTTCTAGGATTTTCTATTTTCTAGGATTTTCTAGGGTTTTCTAGTTTAGATTTGGGTTTTTAGGTTTTCTTAGGGTTTTCTAGGGTTTCTAGGTTTTTCTTGGTTTTCTAGGTTTTCAAGGTTTTCTAGATTTTCTAGGTTTTTTAGGGTTTCTAGGGTTTTGAGGGTTTTTAGGTTTTCTAGGGTTTTTTAGTTTTCTAGGTTTTCTAGATTTTCTAGGTTTTCGAGTTTTTTTAGGGTTTTCTTGGATTTTAGGGTTTTCTAGATTTTCTAGGGTTTTCTAGGTTTTTCGGGTTTTCTAGGTTTTTGAGGTTTTTCTAGGATTTTCTAGGGTTTTCTAGGATTTTCTAGGGTTTTTAGGGTTTTCTAGGGTTTTCTAGGTTTTCTAGGGTTTTTAGGGTTTTTCTAGTTTTTCTAGGATTTTCAAGGTTTTTTAGTTTTTATGGTTTTCGAGGGTTTTCTAGATTTTCTAGGGTTTTCTAGGATTTTTAGGTTTTTTAGATTTTCTAGGTTTCTAGGGTTTTCTAGGTTTTCTAGGTTTTCGAGGGTTTTTAGGGTTTTTCTAGTTTTTCTAGGATTTTAGATTTTTTAGGTTTTTAGGTTTTCGAGGTTTTTAGGGTTTTTTCTAGGATTTTCTAGGTTTTCTAGGATTTCTAGGTTTTGAGGGTTTTTAGGGTTTCTAGGTTTTCTAGGGTTTTCTAGGTTTTCTAGGTTTTTAGGGTTTTTTTTTCTAGGTTTTCTAGGTTTTCTAGGTTTTTTGGATTTTCTAGGGTTTTTAGGGTTTTTCTAGGGTTTTCTAGGATTTTCTAGGGTTTTTCTAGGTTTTCGAGGGTTTTTTAGGTTTTCTAGTATTTTCTAGGGTTTTCAGGGTTTTTAGGGTTTTCTAGGTTTTAGGGTTTTCTAGGATTTTCTAGTTTTCTAGGGTTTTCTAGGATTTTCTAGGGTTTTAGGGTTTTCTAGGGTTTTCTAGGGTTTTCTAAGGTTTTTTAGGGTTTTCCGAGGTTTTTTAGGATTTTTTTAGTATGTTCTAGGATTTTCGAGAGTTTTTTTAGGGTTTTCTATGGTTTTTTCGGAGTTTTTTCTAGGATTTTCTAGGTTTTTCAGTTTTTTTTGGTTTTTCAAGGATTTTCAAGGATTTTCTATGATTTCCTTGGATTTTTTAGGATTTCTAGGATTTTCTGAGGATTTTTAAGGGTTTTCTAGAATTTCCTGAGGTTTTTTAGTTTTTCTAGGGTTTTCTTGTGTTTTCTATAGTTTCTACGATTTTCTAGATTTTCGAGGGTTTTTCTAGGTTTTTTTGGATTTATAGGGTTTCTATGTTTTCTTAGGGTTTTCAAGGGTTTTCGGAGTTTTTAGGTTTTTTCTATGTTTTCGAGGGTTTTTTTAGATTTTTTTGGTTTTCTAGGATTTTTAGGGTTTTCGAGGGTTTTTCGTAGGATTTTCTAGGAATTTTTCTTGGGTTTTTCAGAGGGTTTTTCTCTATGGTTGTTTTTCTAGGGTTTTTAGGGTTTTTAGTTTTCATGTTTTTTGTAGGGTTTTCTAGGTTTTCTGGTTTCTAGGTTTTAAAATTTTCTGGATTTTGAGGTTTTCTAGTTTTCTAGGTTTTAAGTTTTCTAGGGTTTTCTAGGATTTGAGGTTTTTATGTTTTTCTAGAATTTTCTAGGATTTTCGAAGTTTTTAGGGTTTTCTTTAGTTTTCGAGGGTTTTTCTAGGATTCTCTAAGGTTTTCTAGGGTTTTTCTAGGGTTTTCTAAGGTTTTAGTGTTTTCTATGGTTTTCTATGCTTTTCTAGGATTTTCTAGGGTTTTTCTCACGGTTTTCTAGGTTTTTCTATAGTTTTCTAAGGATTTTCTAGGGTTTTTGAGTGTTTTTCTAGGGTTTTCTAGGATTTTCTAGGGTTTTTCTAGAGTTTTCAGAGGGTTTTTTAGGGTTTTTCTAGTATTTTCTAAGGTTTCAAGGGTTTTTTAGGGTTTTCTATGATTTTCGAAGGTTTTCTATGATTTTCTAGGGATTTTCTAGGGTTTCTAAGGTTTTCGAGGTTTTTTTAGTGTTTTTCTAGTATTTTCTAGGATTTTCGAGAGTTTTTTATGATTTTCTATGGTTTTTGAGGATTTTTCTAGGATTTTCTAGGGTTTTCTAGTGTTTTCTAGGGTTTTCTACGCTTTTCTAGGTTTTCTAGCGTTTTCTAGGTTTTTAGGGTTTTTCTAGGGTTTTCTAGGATTTTGAGGGTCTTTCTTAGGTTTTAAAGTTTTCTAGGGTTTTTCTAGGGTTTTCGAGGTTTTTTAGGGTTTTCTAGAATTTTCTAGACTTTCGAGAGTTTTTTAGGGTTTTCTATGGTTTTCGAGGTTTTTTTAGGATTTTCTAAGGCTTTCTAGGGTTTTTCTAGGTTTTCTAGGTTTTTTAGGGTTTCAGGGTTTTTTTGATTTTTATCCTTTTCTATGGATTTCTAGGGTTTTTCTAGGGTTTTCTAGGTTTCTTGGTTTTAGTTTTCTAGGTTTTCGATGGGGTTTCTAGGGTTTTCTAGGGTTTTTTTAAAGTTTTTCTATGGTTTTTCTAGGTTTTCGGTTTTTTAGGTTTTCTAGGTTTTCGAGGGTTTTTCTAGGATTTTCTAATTTTCTAGGTTTTGGGTTTTCTAGGGTTTTCTAGGTTTTTTTCTAGGATTTTAAGGTTTTTAGGTTTTCTAGGTT
>NW_027255744.1:0-8000 GCF_003086295.3 Arachis hypogaea
CTTTACTGCACCTACTCCCGACTTCTATGGGAGAAGCATCTCTATCCCTGCCATTGGAGCAAACAACTTTGAGCTTAAGCCTCAATTAGTTTCTCTAATGCAACAGAACTGCAAGTTCCATGGACTTCCATTGGAAGATCCTCATCAGTTTTTAGCTGAGTTCCTGCAAATCTGTGACACTATCAAGACTAATGGGGTTGACCCTGAGGTCTACAGACTTACGCTATTCCCTTTTGCTGTAAGAGACAGAGCTAGAACATGGTTGGATTCTCAACCTAAAGAAAGCCTGGACTCTTGGGAAAAGCTAGTCAATGCCTTCCTGGCAAAGTTCTTTCCACCTCAAAAATTGAGTAAGCTTAGAGTGGAAGTCCAAACCTTCAGACAGAAGGAAGGAGAATCCCTCTATGAAGCTTGGGAAAGATACAAATAATTGATCAGAAAGTGTCCCACTGATATGCTTTCTGAATGGAGCATCATAGGTATTTTCTATGATGGTCTCTCTGAACTGTCCAAGATGTCTTTGGATAGCTCTTCTGGAGGATCTCTTCATCTGAAGGAGACGCCTACTGAAGCTCAAGAACTGATTGAAATGGTTGCAAATAACCAATTCATGTACACTTCTGAAAGAAATCCTGTGAACAATGGGACTAGTCAGAAGAAAGGAGTTCTTGAGATTGATACTCTGAATGCCATATTGGCTCAGAACAAAATATTGACTCAACAAGTCAATATGATTTCTCAAAGTCTGTCTGGAATGCAAAATGCACCAAGCAGTACTAAGGAAGCTTCATCTGAGGAAGAAGCTTATGATCCTGAGAACCCTTCAATGGAAGAGGTGAATTACATGGGAGAACCCTATGGAAACACCTATAATCCTTCATGGAGGAATCATCCAAACCTTTCATGGAAGGATCAACAGAGACCTCAACAAGGTTTCAATAACAATAATGGTGGAAGAAACAGGTTTAGCAATAGCAAGCCTTTTCCATCATCTTCTCAGCAACAGACAGAGAGTTCTAAGCAGAATACCTCTGACTTAGCAACTATGGTCTCTGATCTAATCAAAACCACTCAAAGTTTCATGACTGAAACTAGGTCCTCCATTAGGAATTTGGAAGGACAAGTGGGACAGCTGAGCAAGAAAATTACTGAACTCCCTCCAAGTACTCTCCCAAGCAATACTGAAGAAAATCCAAAAGGAGAGTGCAAGGCCATCAACATGGCCAAATTCTGGGAGGAAGAAGAGGCAGTGAACGCCACTGAGGAAGACCTCATTGGACGTCCACTGGCCTCCAATGAGTTCCCCAATGAGGAACCATGGGAATCTGAGGCTCAAAATGAGACCATAGAGATTCCATTGGAGTTACTTCTGCCATTCATGAGCTCTGATGAGTATTCTTCCTCTGAAGAGGACGAATATGTCACTGAAGAGCAAGTTGCCAAATACCTTGGAGCAATCATGAAGCTGAATGACAAGTTATTTGGAAATGAGACTTGGGAGGATGAATCCCCTTTGCTCACCAAAGAACTGAATGACCTGTCTAGGCAGAAACTGCCTCAAAAGAGGCAGGATCCTGGGAAGTTTTCTATACCTTGTACCATAGGCACCATGACCTTCAAGAAGGCCTTGTGTGACTTAGGGTCAAGTGTAAACCTCATGCCCCTCTCTGTAATGGAGAAGTTAGGGATCTTTGAGGTGCAAGCTGCAAAAATCTCACTAGAGATGGCAGACAACTCAAGAAAACAAGCCTATGGACTTGTAGAGAATGTTCTGGTAAAAGTTGAAGACCATTACATCCCTACTGATTTCATAGTCCTAGAGACTGGGAAGTGCATGGATGAATCCATCATCCTTGGCAGACCCTTCCTAGCCACAGCAAAGGCTGTGATTGATGTTGATAGAGGAGAGTTGATCATCAAGTGAATGAAGAATCCTTGGTGTTTAAGGCCCAAGGATACCCCTCTGTCATCATGGAGAGGAAGCATGAAGAGCTTCTCTCAAAACAGAGCCAAACAGAGCCCCCACAGTCAAACTCTAAGTTTGGTGTTGGGAGGCCACAACCAAACTCTAAGTTTGGTGTTGAACCCCCACATTCAAACTCTAAGTTTGGTGTTGGGAGGTTCAACACGGTTCTGAGCATTTCTGAGGCTCCATGAGAGTCCTCTGTCAAGCTAATGACATTAAAGAAGCGCTTGTTAGGAGGCAACCCAATGTTTTATAATTAACTATTTTCTTTTGTTATTTTATCTTTTTTGTAGGTTGATGATCATAAGAAGTCACAAAAACAATGAAAAAAGCAAAAACAGAATGAAAAACAGGAAGAAAAACAGCACACCCTGGAGGACGCACCCACTGGCGTTTAAACGCCAGTGAGGTTAGCTGGTGGGCGTTTAACGCCCAGTCTGGCACCATTCTGGGCGTTTAACGCCAGAGAGGGGCACCAGACTGGCGTTAAACGCCAGAAAGGGGCAAGATGCTGGCGTTAAACGCCAGAAATGGGCACCAGCCCGGCGTTTAACGCCAGAAATGGCTCAAAACGTGATTTTGAATGCCATTTGGTGCAGGGATGACTTTTCCTTGACACCTCAGGATCTGTGGACCCCACAGGATCCCCACCTACCCTCCACTCTCTCTCTTCTTCACCAATCACCTCAATACCTCTTCCCCAAAAACCCCTCACCTATCAAATCCCATCTTTCTCTTCACCACTCACATCCATCCTTCATAAAATCCACCTACCTCACCATTCAAATTCAAACCACTTTCCCACCCAACCCACCCTCAAATGGCCGAACCTCTCTCTCCCCCTCTCCTATATAAACCCTCCTTCACTCCTTCATTTTCACACACCTAAACACTACTTCTTCTCCCTTTTGGCCGAACACAAAGCCCTCTCCTTCTCCTCCATTTCTTCTTCTCTACTCTCTTCTTTCTTCTTTTGCTCGAGGACGAGCAAACATTTTAAGTTTGGTGTGGTAAAAGCATTGCTTTTAGTTTTTCCATAACCATTTATGGCATCCAAGGCCGGAGAAACCTCTAGAAAGAGGAAAGGGAAGGCAAAAGCTTCCACCTCCGATCATGGGAGATGGAGAGATTCATCTCAAGGGTGCATCAAGACCATTTCTATGAAGTTGTGGCCTTGAAGAAGGTGATCCCCGAGGTCCCTTTTTCACTCAAAAAGGGTGAATATCCGGAGATCCGACATGAGATCCGAAGAAGAGGTTGGGAAGTTCTTACCAACCCCATTCAACAAGTCGGAATCTTGATGGTTCAAGAGTTCTATGCCAATGCATGGATCACCAAGAACCATGACCAAAGTGTGAACCCGAATCCCAAGAATTATCTTACTATGGTTCGGGGGAAATACTTGGATTTTAGTCCGGAGAGTGTGAGGGTGGCGTTCAACTTGCCTATGATGCAAGGAGATGAGCATCCTTACACTAGAAGGGTCAACTTTGATCAAAGGTTGGACCAAGTCCTCACAGTCATATGTGAAGAGGGCGCCCAATGGAAGAGAGATTCAAGAGGAAAGCCGGTTCAATTAAGAAGGCATGACCTCAAGCCCGTGGCTAGAGGATGGTTAGAGTTCATACAACGCTCAATCATTCCCACTAGCAACCGGTCCGAAGTTACCATAGACCGGGCTATCATGATCCATAGCATCATGATTGGAAGAAGAAATAGAGGTTCATGAGGTTATAGCCCAAGAACTCTATAAGGTGGCGGACAAGTCCTCTACCTTGGCAAGGTTAGCCTTTCCTCATCTCATTTGTCACCTCTGTTATTCAGTGGGAGTTGACATAGAGGGAGACACTCCCATTGATGAGGACAAGCCCATCACTAAGAAGAGGATGGAGCACACAAGAGATCCCACTCATCATGAGATCCCTGAGATTCCTCAAGGGATGCACTTTCCTCCACAAAACTATTGGGAGCAATTAAATACCTCCCTAGGAGAATTAAGTTCCAACATGGGACAACTAAGGGTGGAGCATCAAGAACACTCCATCATCCTTCATGAGATTAGAGAAGATCAAAGAATCATGAGGGAGGAGCAACAAAGACAAGGAAGAGACATTGAGGAGCTCAAGCACTCCATAGGATCTTCAAGAGCAAGAAAGAGCCGCCATCACTAAGGTGGACCCGTTCTTTGATTTCCTTGTTCTTTATTCTTCTGTTTTTCGAATTTTATGCTTATGTTTATCCATGTTTGTGTCTTGTGATCATTAGTGTCTTAGTGTCTATGCCTTAAAGTTATGAATGTCCTATGAATCCATCACCTTTCTTGAATAAAAATGTGCTTAATTGAAAAAGGAAGAATTGCATGAATTTTGAATTTTATAACAGTTTAATTATTTTGATGTGGTGGCAATATTTTTGTTCTCTGAATGTATGCTTAAACAGTGCATATGTATCTTGAATTTGTGGTTCATGAATGTTGGCTCTTGAAAGAATGATGAAAAAGGAGACATGTTACTGAGGATCTGAAAAATCATTAAAATGATTCTTGAAGCAAGAAAAAAGCATTAAAAAAAAATCGAAAAAAAAAGAAAAGAAAACGAAAAAATATAGAGAAATAAGAGTTGTGATCCAAGGCAAATAAGAGTGTGCTTAAGAACCCTGGACACCTCTAATTGGGGACTTTAGCAAAGCTGAGTCACAATCTGAAAAGGTTCACCCAATTATGTGTCTGTGGCATGTATGTATCCGGTGGTAATACTGGAAGACAGAGTGCTTTGGGCCACAGCCAAGACTCAATAAGTAAGCTTTGTTCAAGAATCATCATACTTTACTAGGAGAATCATTAACACTATCTGGATTCTAAGTTCCTAAAGAAGCCAACCATTCTGAATTTCAAAGGATAGAGTGAGATGCCAAACCTATTCAGAGGCAAAAAGCTTAAAGCCCCGCTCATCTAATTAATACTGATCTTCACAGATGTTTTTGAGATTCATTGCATATTCTCTTCTTTTTATCTTATTTGATTTTCAGTTGCTTGGGGACAAGCAACAATTTAAGTTTGGTGTTGTGATGAGCGGATAATTTGTATACTTTTTGGCATTGTTTTTAGTATGTTTTTGATATGATATAGTTAGTTTTTAGTATATTTTTATTAGTTTTTAGTTAAAATTCACTTTTCTGGACTTTACTATGAGTTTGTGTGTTTTTCTATGATTTCAGGTATTTTCTGGCTGAAATTGAGGGACCTGAGCAAAAATCTTATTTAGAGACTGAAAAGGACTGCAGATGCTGTTGGATTCTGACCTCCCTGCACTCGAAGTGGATTTTCTGGAGCTACAGAAGCCCAATTGGCGCGCTCTCAACGGCGTTGGAAAGTAGACATCCTGGGCTTTCCAGCAATATATGATAGTCCATACTTTGCCCAAGATTTGATGGCCCAAACCGGCGTTCAAAGTCACCTTCAGGAATCCCAGCGTTAAACGCTGGAACTGGCACCCAAATGGGAGTTAAACGCCCAAACTGGCACTAAAGCTGGCGTTTAACTCCAAGAGGAGTCTCTGCACGAAATTTGCTTCATTGCTCAGCCCAAGCACACACCAAGTGGGCCCGGAAGTGGATTTTTATGTCATTTACTCATTTCTGTACACCTTAGGCTACTAGTTTCTTATAAGTAGGACCTTTTACTATTGTATTAATAGATCAGAGGGTAGCCATCTTCATTTTATGCTATCTTAGATCATTGGGAGGCTGGCCATTCGGCCATGCCTAGACCTTATGCTTATGTATTTTCAACAGTGGAGCTTCTACACACCATAGATTAAGGTGTGGAGCTCTGCTGTACCTCGAGTATTAATGCAATTACTATTGTTCTTCCATTCAATTCCGCTTGTTCTTGTTCTAAGATATCACTTGTTCTTCAACTTGATGAATGTGATGATCCGTGACACTCATCATCATTCTCACCCATGAACAAGGTGACTGACAACCACTTTTGTTCTACATGCAACCAAGGCTCCAGTGAATATCTCTTGGGTTCTTTAACCGGAATCTTCGTGGTATAGGCGAGAACTGATGGCAGCATTCAAGAGAATCCAGAAGGTCTAACCTTGTCTGTGGTACTCTGAGTAGGATTCAATGATTGAATGACTGTGACGTGCTTCAAACTCCTGAAGGCGGGGCGTTAGTGACAGACGCAAAAGAATCACTGGATTCTATTCCGGCCTGATTGAGAACCGACAGATGAATTCCGCTATGCTGTGACAGAGCATATGCAATCGCTTTCACTGAGAGGATGGGAGGTAGCCACTGACAACGGTGAAACCCTTGCTTAAGCTTGCCATGGAAAGGAATAAGAAGGATTGGATGAAGACAGTAGGAAAGCAGAGAGACGGAAGGGAAGGCATCTTCATGCGCTTATCTGAAGTTCCTACCAATGAATTACATAAGTATCTCTATCTTTACCTTTGTGTCATTTTCGTTCATCACCATTACCATTTGAGTTTGCCTGACTAAGATTTACAAGATGACCATAGCTTGCTTCAATACTAACAATCTCCGTGGGATCGACCCTTACTCGCGTAAGGTTTATTACTTGGACGACCCAGTGCACTTGCTGGTTAGTTGTGCGAAGTTGTGTAATGCCATGGTATTGAGCCACCAAGTTTTTGGGGTTCATGACCGGGGATTATGAGAGTTGTGAAAAAGTATTGTTCACAATTTCGCGCACCATCGGCCTTGCACCGCTCATCGCACCGAACCTCATTGTACTAAACTTCCATTGCATTGAAGCTCTATCTTACCTCTTCCTAGTTCTTCTCCGTTGCACACCTTCCGTTAGCCTTGCTCGTGTCGCTCCCTTTCAAACCCTAATATGTGTTTTTCTCTTTGATCCCACCACTAGTAGTTGCTCTTCTGCGTGTGTTGCTGCGTTTCTCTCTTCGATCTCTCCTCAGCTGTGCAGGTAATCCTAATCTCCTTTCTCTTTCATCACTATTTTCTTTCATTCAATTCCATCGCTAAATCTATTTCCTATTCTATGATAAGAACTTGTAACGGTTACAGTTCTTTATTTTGTGTTCTTATAAACTTGTTTGTGAAATCTAGGTTTTTGAATGTATTGACAAGCTAGCACATGCAGGCATTAAGCTATGGGTTTTAACTAGTGACAAAATGGAGACAGCAATCAACATTGGGTAATATTCATAATCATGAAGATTCGGTAAACTTTTATGTTAGTTGTCGAGGGTCTAACACAATCCTCTGCTAATAAACTTGTTGCACTGAATGTTTTGTTATTTCAAACTGATATATGCTATGGTGGGTTGAGGGGCAAGATCATGAAATCAAGCCATTGGTTGAGCAAGATATAGAAACCTTGTAGAAAATGTTTCTTGAGATTTCACTTTGGATAAAAAAATCCATGCTTTAATAGGGTAAGAAGCTATCTTTGACTAGTTTCATTTTGGTTGAATTTTTTGGGGTTTAGGTTTTTATTGATGCAATGTTTCTTGTTTTCGTATTTTTGTTGAAGATTGATTGGCTGAACAAATTTCTTGAATAGTCTTACCTTGATAAGGTATTTGCATTTTGAATAAGCTTTGACCCTTTTTCATTTTTGCTTTTTACCTTGGTTGTTTGTTTGTCTTACTGTGTTAATTTTTCTATTGTTTAGGCAATTTGCAAGCGAAGAATATTGCAAAGTCCATAATTGCTGAGCAAATTTTCAAATACAAAATTGATTTTTTTGAGTTTGAAACTCTGACACTAGGATGTCTGCCTCCAACTTTTCAAGGTTAGTACATCTAGATTCAAGATAAAAGATATAATACTTGATACATTTATGGATAAGAATCTCCTATTTTTGTCCATAAGATACTAAAGATCACCGAATTTTTGTTTCTGTAGAGAAATAAATGTGAAAATTTATTAGTTATAATCTTCTTAATATATCATATTATGCATTATGCATATGCATTTCCCTATGAGTTTCTCTTTTTTATTTCACTTATTTTGTGGGCAGTTTGTAAATTAGGCTTAG
>NW_027255745.1:0-8000 GCF_003086295.3 Arachis hypogaea
TCCAAACACATTGCATTGGACCTTTTTCCTAGAGAAATAACTTTCAAAAGATCAAAAGGATGTAACTATATATTTATTGTTATAAACATAAAGCATGGAACACAAAAAAAAAAAAATTGAATGCATACAACATAACTACTGATATAGGAGAAACTCAAAGACATATTACCCATGACTAAAAACTTCTAGCACAACTGCTTTGATGAGCTTCCCATATGATGCTACATCTCTTTCTTTTCGAACACCAGTAATGATCCCAACAAAGTCTAATAATTAAATTGAAATATATACAATTTTGAATTAGAAAGCACAGTTGGTAAAACAGAATACTGTGATACTAAAAGGGTAGAGCAAGAAACTTGTACAAACCAATAAGGAAATTGTGGTCCTTTGTCATTTGATCAATTTCATCTATTGATGTAAAACACAACCCGGAATGAGTTATCCTTGGAGAGACCACAGAAACAACAGAGGTCTTGTATTGAAACAAAAGCCTGAACCGATGTTTGGTCACTCTGTTCAAACCAGTGTTTGGCAAAACTGTAAAATTGGTTATCAAATACAGATCACCTTCATTTAGAGACACAGCAAACTTTGATATAAGCTCATCTCTAATGGTAGCTTGGATCTTGTGTAACTGCAATTAAAACAAGAAAAACATATAAGTTTGCAACAAAGAATAAAAATTCCCTTCAGCATACCTAAAAAAAATGAAAAGAGCATAGTAACAATTCATAAAAAAATTAAAACAACAAAAACATATCAGTTTGCAACAAAGAATAAAAATTCCCTTCAGCATACTTAAAAAAAAATGAAAAGTGGCAACAACTTAAGGAAACCCTAAAATAAAATAAAACTGACCTTCTCATCCATTAAGACCATATGCAACAGATTTTGAGAAGGATCCAAAGCAGTATTCTTCTGGTACCACAACTTCACAACTTTAACATGCACTTTCCATGATTCCCTCCAGGGAGTGATTTTCTCCACCAAATCAACAGGATTATTCATTCCCAACATATATAGAACAACAACACCAAAAGAAGAAAATATAAAGAGAAGTTTTCAGAATCAATAAGAGAAGATAAACAGAGGAGTTGGAGTTATAAACTCCCAAAGTTAACAAACACTAAAGCTTACAATGAAAGCTTCACATATGGGACAGAGATAGACTAATAGGCATATATAGATTGATATCCCTACACACATCATTTAGGACGATATCACAAGTAACCAAATACTGATAGGAAAAGAGCAAAAACAATGTGGGAAGAGACATGTTACAAATTACCAAGTACCTACCACATATTGCTGATTTGACAATTCACAATAAAGCAAGAACAGAATTTCATGAGTCAAGTATACCTAACACTACAGTAAACTTCAGTCCAATAGAAGTAAGAACATCATATAAATTATACTCAGCAAAACCCCAAAGAAAAAATTATTTTCCCGAAAGACCAAACCACAAACATATGACAGAACCGTTGATTTGAAAAAAAAAGTAACAATCACCATGATTAGATCAGAAACCAAACAACTAAAAACTAAACGATGCATAAGAAAAACAGTAACAATTATCAGGAAAAAAGGAATTGAAATTGGAGAAGGAAACCCTAACGCTTCAAAAGGAGGAGAATAGAATCTAGACCACATATATCTCTTGAATCGCGGTGCCGACATCTGCTATCTAAATCACAGAAATGGAGAAGGAGAAATGCCGTATGACCAAGACAGAGACAGAAAGAGGAACCTTGGGGAGAGAGAAGACACGCAACCGACAGAAGAACACCTTCATGGTAGAATCGAATGGAATCGCAGAGATATCCATACCTTCCCTGCATGTCGCCAAAACCCACGAGAGAAGAAGAAACCTCAGCGACGGAGCCCACAGGGAAATGATCCAACGGATGCACTCAGCTTAGGGATGAAGACAATGCGCTGAGCTTAGGGATGAAGACAATGCGCTGAGCTCCAAGGTCTTTTAGGGAGAAAGTGATTAATTTGGGGAAAAAAATTAACCAAAGTCACATTATCTAACTTTAGTTAGGGTTATGGCTAAATTGAGAGGATTGTATTAATAAAAACATAATCCTCAAACCAAGTATGTTAAGAGGTACTAAGAAAAAATTCACATATGAAATTATAAAAAATTCATTACTAATAATATATTTATTACTTAAATATATTTGTTAGAAACATCAAAATTAAAATAATATATTTATTACTTAAATATATATGTTAGAAATATAAAAAATTTATTGATTTTTAGATCTTGATAAAAAATAAATTGATTAAATTTTATCTCATGTTCTTATGTCTAAGTAGTCATATAGTCCATCAAAATTGTTTAGTGTTAGAGAATATACACCATTCTCATCATAAAACAATTTTGTTTGATTAAATCCCATTGTCACATAAATGTTATGATCAATTTACTTTATGAAGTTATTTTTTTTATATTTATTTTAAAGATATTTTTTCTTGCTTTCTTTTCACATTTCAAATCTGGTATTAACTATTATAAAATATTTTTTTTTCAACAAAATTGCTTAAGTAAAATAATTGATATATTAACAATATAGTTTCTTTCAATTTATTTGGAAAAGACAATATTAGATTTAAAAAAACAAATAATCAAGTTTTTCAATAAATTTTAATACCATCAAATCCACGTAATAAATTGAGATGGGGATATTTTTTAAATCAGCACGACAATTATGTGCTAATAGAATATCTCATATTTATATGGACCATTTTATTATATTGTATAGAAATCAAACTTTAATATAAAAGAAGAATATTGATAAACTCTAATAAATATATAACATTTTAGTGCAAGACTTACTACTTTAAATTTCAATAGCCTAATACCAAATATGTCCTAATACAAATAATTTGTATCAAATTTAACAGTGAAATAATATTAAACACAAGAAAAATTATTCTGCACTAAAATAAAAGATTTAAAATATCAAACATCAAATTACAACTTGACCTAAATATTAGAAACAAAATAATAAAAAAAATAGAAGAGAGAAACCACCAAAGAATTTTTATTCTAACAAAAGATATAATCTACATTAAAATCAAATTTTATTGACAAATTTAAAATCAAATTTATATTGATATGATTTGACTTTTCCCTATAAGAAAAGATAAATAATTATTTTTATTAATAAAACGCTCATATCTTATTCTTATTAATATATTAAGAATACACTTTGCTTATCTTTCTCTTCCGAAAAAATAATATCAAAATAAAAAAAGTAATTAAGTAATTTTTTTAATAAAATTCAATATTTTCAAAAGCATGAAATGAAATAACTTTTTCATATGAAAAAAATAACTATATTTGAAAAAATCGCTTTTTAAACTAAAAAAAAAACCAAAATAAAATATGAAGATATCAATCATCAAAGTTATCCACTAAAAAAGATAGTATATTTTAAATGAGCAGAACAATTATCTATTTATACAATATTCCACATTTATATAGACCATTTAATTACATTATATAGAAATCAAAGGATAATATAAAAAAAGAACACAGATGAACTATAATAAATGCATAACATTTTATTACATAATTAAATACTTTAAATCTGAATAGTCTAATACAAAATATTTCCTAATATATAAAATTTGTACCAATTTTAAGATTGAAATAATACTAAAATGGTGTAAAATTATTTTGCACTAAAATAAAAGATTTAAAATATTAAACATGAAATTAGAATTTGACCTAATTATTAAAACGAAAACAATAATAAAAAAATAGAAGAGAGAAAGCACAAAGAAATTTTTTTCCTAACAAAATATATAATTAGATTATAATTGAATATTTTCAAAACCACATAATGAAATACATTTTTCATATCTTTTTCATATCAAATAAAATAACTGTATTTAAAAAATAGCTTTTCCAAGTAAAAAAAAAACAAAATATGAACATATAAATCATCAAATTTATCCAAAAAAGCACAATTATCTACTTATACAGTATCACATAATTATAAATACAATATATATTATGCAATTTAAACCAGTTATTCCGATACTAATGATTAATCGCGTGAAATTTATTGATTCGGAGTACTCTTTCTTTTTTTTCTTTTAAATACAGTATATATTATGCAATTTATTTATTTATATATTTATTGGTAACATATACTTCTTTTTCTCCAACTAATATATTCTATATTTATAAAAGGTATGAATACTTTTCCTTCACAACATCATTTAATTTTTTTTTAATAGAAACTAATGGTTCATAAACAATAATGCATCTAGTGCACACGAAATGCTTGAGACAATTTTAAAAATACCCCAAAGAAGATGTCCCTCTACAAAGAACATATACACAAAATCAAAACTATAAATTACACAGTTAAAACTGAATCATATAACAAAAAAATACATTATATCTTATCAAAAACTTCCTTAAATACAACGTTTTCAGTCTTGGCAGCATCAACTAATCCTCATCACAAAGTAAAATCTTAAGACCATTTCTATTCCTAACTCGGGAAAGAGCTACATAAAGCTGACCGTGAGAAAACACAGGACGACGCAAGAACAAACCGACTGTTGATAATGTCTGACCCTGACTTTTGTTGATTGTCATTGCAAACGACAAAGAAACCGGAAACTGACGACGTTGGAATTTAAACGGTATAACCGTATCACTAGGAATCATATTCATTCTAGTGATAAAAACTTTATCCCCAACATTGCTACTAGAAACAATATCGGCACCAATCACATTTGTCCCTAGATCTCGCACGACAAGTCGAGTCCCATTACACAAACCCCCAGCCGGATCAATATTCCTCAACAAAATAATAGGCACGCCTATTTTCAACTTCAACAAATGATTAGGTAGACCAGAACACCTAATCTGATTCAAGAATTCAACAGTTATCCAATCAACATCAACATCAGAATAAGCATCGCTACCACATATCGAATCAGCACTGAGGTAACTTTTCTCCTCACCGGGCAACAGGTCAACTATATAATTGTTTATCTCTTCAACATTTTCGACAGTCGGAGCAAGTATTGCCCTATCTTGGAAAAAACTTGGATCACAAAAATTCTGAACCAAATTTGGATAGATTGTATTTACAATATCTTCCACTGGATTTTCCAAGACAGGAATGATTAGATCAGAAGGAATATCAACAAAAAGTTTATCGTTGACCACTGCTCCACATCGACCTTCACCGATTTGAAGTACCCAATCTGAAAACGACCTTAACTCCTGAGCAGTTGATTGTTCCGATCCGGTTGCTAACCTCATATTTGTTGTCAATCGCAAAACTTCACAGTATTTCCAAATGATAGAAGAATTTATGGAAGCCATGACAATCTCAGCACGCGAACCTTTTGGAATAACTGGCAACACCTGCCTGAAATCACCACCCAGAACAACCACCTTCCCACCAAAAGGTAAATCTTTATTCCTATCAGAGACTAAAACCATTATATCACGCAACGTCCTGTCAAGCGCTTCAAATGCTAATTTGTTAGTCATCGGTGCCTCATCCCAAATAATCAAATCGGCCAACCGAAATACCTCAGCTTTTGGACTGTCATTCTTAATCCGGCAAACAGTTCTTCAGTCAGATCAACAGGAATATTGAACATAGAATGAGCCGTCTTACCACCAGGTAACAACAGAGAAGCAATACCACTAGAAGCAACATTGATAACAATCTTTTTCTCAGATCGCAATCTAGCTGACAAAACTCTGTATAAAAAAGTTTTTCCAGTGCCACCAAACCCGTACACAAAAAAGAACCCATCCTTCTTATTCGAAACACAGTCAATAATTTTATCGTAGACCACCCTCTGTTCTTCATTTAACTTTAAGAGATCTGCATCATGCTCACGAGACAAAGAAACAGTATCATACTGCAACTCACGCAGCAGCATCAAATTGCTAAATTGAGAGACTAAGAGTTATTAGGAACGGGCATGCCAGCATAATTTCTCAATGATTTTCCATTACTCTGCAATAGTTCTCAACTCCAACAAACAAAAGTCTGTAACTCGTCTTGACTCATAGTAAGATCTACGTTCAACAATAATTAATAAATATTAGCACCATAATATAACTTCTCTACTGTGTCGATGCGTGTGTGCCTACCTATCTTGTAATAAATTCACAAAACAAAAATTTACCAGGATATCGCAACTCGTGTCTTCTACGGTAAAGAATATCATCAGACAAATAAGTCCAAGTTTGCTCCCAAACTAACAGAGGTCTTCCCATGGAACCAGATAACAGCAACATCACAAAAAGCCTCCTTAGCTGCGCAGCCGACGCTAACTCAGCGACTTCCTTAATAGCAGAAACATACTCATTATCATCTATCAAGAATCCCATGGTGGAACATGCCTCTTGAAATGTATCATATGTAACACCATTCACGGTTCTTATACTTCGAAAGCTAGTACAACCTCTCTGGACATTCAAAAGCATCCGCATGTAGAAAAGTTCACCAGATGAAGGATGAGCAAAACTCAATCTTCCAATTGAAAATCCCTTTATCTTGGCTTCCACTCCCTACTCCTCAAACAATAGACAAATTTCCCTGGATATTCAACATATGTTAGAGACCGCCCCTCCGAGAACCGCCTGTTGGCCATCATCCAACCCGTAAACATCGTCAACAAATCTTTGTTGCACAAATAAACATGAGTAGTGATGTCAGCATCATCGAATACAACATGTTGCTGGTTGGGCAAGTGAAAAGTCAACCTCTGTACCGACGGCCATCTTTGATGAATATCATAAGCAAAAATTCTCCACATGGATTCAGACGGTGACAAATAACGACAATCATAATACTGTTTGATCTCATCAACCACTTGAGAAGATTGACCAACATCATATCTCTCTCCAACAGTTGCGGTCACCCGATCTGGACCCTTGTTAACATATTTAAATAGATACTTGATAACGTTTGACTTGTTACAGAACTCGAGATTTATGTGAGCTTGGTATTTCATTAACAACAGTGGATTATAGGGCACAACAAATCTATTGTCGATATCGACATCATTGATCTTCACTGTGACACCCATATTACGACGTCTATATATTGGATAGCCATCTTCATCAAAGCTCGTTTGGTCAACAATTTTTTGGATAAAATTTTGAGCACTTACCATCTTTCATGCAAGGAGAACTCGGTCTAAGTGGACCACAGGGACCATGGATCATGTACTGGTGACAACATTATAAAGAGATGGAAATTTCTGGGGATTGGGTAGCTCGGCACAGATGAATTCATCAACAATTTCAACACTTTGTAAGTTGCTTTCCGCATTAAGCCACAGTAGCATGTGTGCATGCGGTAGACCCCTTTTTTGAAACTCAATAGTATACATACCTAAAAAATACAAAAAACATTCTGAAGAAGCCAAACAACTACATCCCAAACACGATTAACAGAAATTGAAATCCTAACAAGAAAAGAACTTACCTGCATTAAGTGGACCAAAAAACACACCTTCCTTGAGATCATTAAGGAGGCACTTCAACTTCGCATGAAAGACACGACAAGAGATATCAGGACGATCAGCGATCGGAATTCGCTCCCGCTCCGTAAACCGCTGAAACTCAGGCCAATTTGGATTACACGTAATAGTGAGGAACAAATCTGGATACCCAAAATGTTTGCAAATCGCCATGGCATCCTGACAACGGTTAAACATATAACGTCTACCACCAGTGAATGAGGAAGGCAAAATGATTCGTGTCCCAATTGAAGAAGCCTCATCATCGCCACGACGCATAGCCTCCTCTATTCCTTGAAGGACTTCTCCTCTAATTGTACTTTGCTTCATTCTAATCCCATACAACCTCTGCGACTCAATCATCGTGAAACAATCAACAACAAATTGTTGAAACAACCGCCTAGACTTGTGAATGATTCCATCTTCGTGCTCCCTAATCTGGAGACGAAAACATATGAATTCCCTGAGGGAAA
>NW_027255746.1:0-8000 GCF_003086295.3 Arachis hypogaea
TGGTAGGCTGTTGCAACCTTATGAATTATCCCATGCTTCTTCATTAATCCTGTTAGTCTCCTGTTACAAAAAAGGGTGCCTTGATCGCTCACGATTGCTCGTGGTAATCCAAAGCGACAAATAATGTGGTTTCTCACAAAGGAAACAACATTGTTAGCATCATCAGTGCGGGTAGAAATTGCTTCCACCCATTTGGAAACGTAATCCACAGCTAACAATATATAAAAATAACCATTAGAATTTGGAAATGGACCCATGAAGTCAATGCCCCAAACATCAAAAATTTCACAGAAAAGCAAAATTTGTTGAGGCATCTCATCCCTCTTGGATATATTACCAAATTTTTGGCATGGGAAACAAGATCTACAAAATTCAGCAGCGTCTCTAAAAAGAGTAGGCCACTAGAATCCACAGTCTAAGATTTTTCTAGCTGTTCTTTGAGGGCCAAAATGTCCTCCACTCTCAGATGAGTGACAGGCCTCTAAGATGGACTGGAATTCTGATTAAGGCACACACCGTCTAATTACCTGGTCAGCGCCACATCTCCATAAATATGGGTCATCCCATATATAATATTTAGACTCGCTTTTCAGCTTGTCTCTTTGATGCTTAGAAAAGTTTGGAGGAAAGGTGCAGCTAACTAGATAATTAGCTACAGGTGCATACCAAGGGACTACCTCAGATACTGCTTGTAGGTTATCAAATGGGAAATTATCAGCTATAGGAGTGGGGTCATCTGTAATGTGTTCAAGGCGACTCAAGTGGTCTGCCACTAAATTCTGGTTACCACTCCTATCCTTAATTTCCAAATCAAATTCTTGTAATAGCAGTATCCAACGTATAAGCCTTGGTTTGGACTCCTTTTTAGCTAATAGATACTTTAGAGCTGCGTGGTCTGAGTACACTACTACCTTCGTACCAAGTAAATAGGCTCAGAATTTATCCAGAGCAAAAACAATAGCAAGAAGCTCTTTCTCAGTAGTAGTGTAATTGGACTGAGCGGCATCTAAAGTTTTAGATGCATAAGCAATAACAAAGGGGTCCTTACCTTCACGTTGAGCCAGTGCTGCTCCTACTGCATGGTTGGAGGCGTCGCACATTATTTCAAATGGCTGGCTCTAGTCTGGTCCTCTCACAATTGGAGCTTGAGTTAGGGCGGTCTTCAGCTTATCAAACGCTTGTTTGCAATCCTCACTGAACTCGAACTCAATATCCTTCTGCAGTAGTCTGGATAAGGGAAGTGCTACCTTACTGAAGTCCTTAATGAATCTCCTGTAAAAACCTGCATGGCCAAGGAACGAATGGACTCCCTCACAGAGGAGGGGTAAGGTAAACTAGAAATAACATCCACCTTTGCTGGATCTACAGAAATGCCAGTATTAGACACAACATGTCCTAGTACAATACCTTGTTTTACCATAAAGTGACATTTTTCAAAATTTAATACAAGGTTTGTACTAACACATCTATCTAATACTCTAGATAATCCATCTAAGCAAAGGCTAAAGGAATCGTCATATACACTAAAATCATCCATAAAAACTTCCATACAGTCCTCAATAAGATCAGAGAAAAGACTCATCATGCACCTTTGGAAGGTAGCTGGTGCATTGCACAAGCCAAAGGGCATTCTCTTGTAAGCATAAGTCGCAAAAGGACATGTAAAAGTGGTCTTTTCCTGATCCTCAGGAGCTATATGAATCTGGAAATAACCTGTGTAACCATCTAAAAAACAATAATGTGATTTACCTGACAGGCGATCCAGCATTTGATCAATGAATGGAAGAGGATAGTGATCCTTACGAGTGGCCTGGTTGAGGCGTCTGTAGTCAATGCAGACCCTCCAGGCGTTCTGAACTCTGGTTGCCATGAGATCTCCATGCTCATTCTTCACTGTAGTGATTCCAGACTTCTTGGGCACTACTTGTACTGGGCTTACCCATTCACTGTCTGAATGGGGTAGATGATATCTGCCTCCAGTAGCCTGGTCACTTCCTTCTTGACAACCTCTAAGATAGTGGGGTTCAGTCTTCTCTGGGGTTGAAGGACAGGTCTTGCTCCCTCTTCTAAAAATATCCTATGCTCACAGATTTGAGGGTTGATGACTACTATGTCTGCCAAACTCCAACCAATTGCCTTCTTGTGCCTCCTCAGCACACTAAGTAACTGCTCTTCCTGTTGAGAAGTGAGTTCCCTTGCAATGATAACTGAAACTTCTGCTCGTCTTCAAGGTAAGCATATTTGAGGTGTGGAGGAAGGGGTTTTAATTCTAACTTCTGATCATGGTCAGGCTCTGGGTTGTCTGGAGCTGGTAACAATGGTAAAGCACTGTCATTGTCTTCTGAGAATGTCCCCACACTTGGACCTTGTCCTATGTACTTCTCTTCAAATTCCTCCTGGTGAACTTCAGCCACGGTTTCATCTATGATGTCACATTGGAGGATAGAATGATCCTCTGGAGGATGCTTCATAACTCCATTCAGATTGAAGATTACTACTCGGCCATCTATTTCAATAGAGTATGTTCCTGAAAAAGCATCTAATTTGAACTTCGAGGTCTTCAGGAATGGTCTTCCGTGTAGGATTGATTATGGCTTCTCTGAGTCATTTTGGGGCATCTCCAGGATATAAAAATCAATGGGAAATGTGAGCCCCTTAATGCCCACTAATACATCTTCAGCAACTCCAGCCACTGTAATAATGTTTTTATCTGCTAACACAAAACGAGCTGCCGACCTTTTTAAGGGAGGGAGCCTCAAAATATCATATATAGACAAAGGCATTATACTCACACATGCTCTTAAATCACACATGCAGTCAGAAAATACTACACCACCAATAGTACAATTAACCATACATGGACCTGGGTCACTACACTTTTCAGGTAAACCTCCCATTAAAGCATATATGGAACTACCTAAAGGAATAGTTTCTAATTCATTAATTTTGTCTTTATGTATACATAAATCTTTTAGAAACTTTGCATATTTAGGTACCTGTTGAATAACATCAAAAAGAGGAACAGTTACCTCAACCTTTTTGAATATCTCTACCATTTTGGGATCAGGTTCCAGCTGCTTCCTAGGCTTCTTGCAAGTTGTGAAATGGAATGGTAGTGGTGTCTTCTGCAGTGTCTGCGCCCTTTGGTGCTTCCTCCTGTGGTTGAACTTCTTCTTTTTTAGCCATGTCTGTATGTCTCTTCCTCTTCAACATCTTCTATTTCCACTACCTCTTCAGCTGAGGCGTGTTCTGGTGGGCTTGGCTCCTCCTGATTCCTCTCCTGCAGTGTGGTTCCGGACCTTAGGGTGATGGCATTAATGCCACCCTTTGGATTGGGTAATGGTTGAGAGGGGATTCCATTGGAGCTCAAGGCTGGTTATTGGAGTTATTCATTGATCCAATCTGTGAGACAAGAGCTTGCAAGTAGAGTTCAGACCATTTAGTGTAGCATAAAGGTTATTTTCCATGGTCTGTTGTCTCCGATCAATAGATTGTAGTAAGTCATCATTAGAAGATGAGAAGGATAAGTAATTTGAGAGGTCTGCTGTTGGTATTCTGTGGTCCTTGGGATTGCCTCAGGTGAGGTGCTCTATAAGACTGGTTCTGGTTCTGCTGCCTGTTGTTGTTATTATTCCACCTCTGATTTTCTGATTGTCTCTGCCTCCTCTGTTGTTGTTGTCCCTCCAATTCTGGTTAGAATTGTCTGCCAGCCATGGCTGTAATTACCACCTTGATTGTACCCTTGGTTGGGACGGTCATAGAAGTTATGAGTGGCTGCCACGGTGTTGTCTTCCTGTTGGAGCTGCAGACATTCATCAGTATAATGGATATAATCAGCACAGATTCCACAAACTCTCTATGGGACTAACTGTTGGCTTTACTGTGGTGGAGAAGGTTGAGCTTGCTGAACTTGTTGTTGATTCAATTGCATCTGCTTCAGTAAGTTGGTCATTTCACAGATACTCTGAGTTAGAGCAGTAGACTCTCTGCTAGAGGATACTTCTGCAATGGCTTTTGAACGGCCTTGTTTCTGCCTGTGATTCCGAGTAGATTCAGCTAAGTCGCTGATCATTGCCATGCCTCATCAGTGGTCTTGTACTTTTTCATAGACCCATTGCTAGCACTTTCCAATGTGGTCTTATCTTGGGGCCTCATGCCATGTGTGACGTAACCGAGTAATACTATCTTGTCAATCATATGGTGGGGGCATGCTTCCAGAAGATTATTGAAGTGCTCCCAGTATTCATAGAGAGTCTCGATTCGTCCTGAACAATCATGGAACTGTCTTTCCTCAGTTTATCAGTAACTTCAGCTGGAAAGAACTTTTCCAAAATTCTCTTCTAAGTGTATCCCAGTCGGATACAGTTGCTACGGGTTGAGTGTAGTACCACTCTCTTGCCTTCCCTCAAGAGAAAACGGGAAGGCTTTCAACAAAATTGAAGTTTCATTTGCACCATCACGCCTGACAGTAGAACAGGCTACTTGAAAATCTCTCAGTGCTTGATAGGCTCTTGAGAAGGTAAGCCATGAAACTTGGGCATCAAATTGAGCAGTTCAGTCTTTATTTCAAAGTCTGTAGCCACCGCTGGCTGATGCGCTTGAAACGGTTGCATTGAAAATCAGGGGCTCCAGCCTCCTGGATAGTAACTCTCTAGCTGCTGCCATGTCACCTGCACGTAAATCAACCGAATCAGTAGAACGGGGGCTGGTTTCTTCCTCAAGTGACGTTTCAGATCGCCCTCAGAGAGGACTAACCGACGCCGAGCTGCCTTATTCGTGAAATAGTTCTTTCAATCTCAGGATCGATACTGGCAAGCTTGGATCAGGAAGTGAATGCGTTATCTAACGAAAGAAACAAGCAGCTCATAGTAGCAGATAAAATAAAATGCAAATAAATAAATTTCAATTAATAACTTAGCACTCTATTGAACTCCCTGGCAACGGCACCAAAAATTGACGTGGCAAAATTGGCGAGTCAAGAATTGTTATAAATATGCGTTGCAAGAATAGTTCTTAACCAACCAGAGATCCGCTTATCAATTTAGAAGGGTATCACAAAATTAAAATAAAATACTGGGAGTATGAATCCCAGGTCGTCTCCCAACGAGTTACAGAAAGGTGTGCTATTTTATTAATCAGATTTTTCAAAATGTTTGAATTGAGTAACAGGAAATTAAATTAGAGAATTAAGTAATTAAATAAAAGCCTTGATTGGGAGTAGATTAGTTGGAAGCCCTATTCTTGTTAGAGTACTCTCAAGATTAATTGACAATTGAAGGTTGTCTATTTAGTTATCCCTTACTAGGTAAGGGAAAGTCAAACAAGCTGGAATGCTACTTCTATTCACAAGTTCCAACCCCTCAATTAAAGGATTGTGTCAGTGACTAGAGGCAATCCAACAAGAAACCCAATTACAATTTTTCTTTTGAGCATTCAACTCAAGGGTTCCTTTCAATCAACTCCCATCAAGTTAGGGACTACTCGCTCATTGTAATGTAGAATTCATAACATAGGAAAGGGAATTAAAGAAAGACATGATAAATAAAATCAAAGAATCAATTAAAATAAAAGTAATCTTGTATTAATAAATTCTAAAATAATTCAATAGTAAAATTGAGTAAATTAAAGGACATGGAAGAGTAAAGCCAAGTAAAGAAAACGAACTAGAATGACGAAGTCTTGATGAGGTAATAACTATTCTCAATATCCAATCAAAAAGCAATAGAAATAAAATCCTAGAACTATGAATGTGTACGGAGAAAACCTAGAGGAGGAGTAAAACTAGATCTAAAAACTAAAATTGTGTCGAATGAATGTTGTTTTTGGTTTTGCATGTTCTCTGGCTCTAGTATGCTTTTCTGGGCCGAAACTGGGTCAAAACAGGGCCCAAAATTGCCCCCAGCGAATTCTGCAGATTATGCAGATCGCGCACGTCACGCGATCGCGTCATTCATGTGGCCGCGTCATTCGGCGTTTTGCCCTTCCACACGAGCGCGTCGTCCAGCCTCCCATCACTTGTGCTATTCCAATCCGCGCGGTTGCGTGAGCCATGCGGCCGGTCACTGCGATTCCTCTCTTTCGTGCGGTCGCGTGAGCCATGCGGCCGCGTCACTTCTCGCTGGTCATCTCCTCAATTTCTTGTGTTCCTTCCATTTTTGCAAGCTTCCTTTCAATCTCCAATTCATTCATGCCTGTAAAGCTTGAAACACTTAACACACGGATCACGGCATCGAATGAATAAAGGGAATTAAAATACATAACTAAAAGTCTCTAGGAAGCAAGTTTTTAATCATGTAATAATTTTAGGAAGGAAATATAAATGCATACTAATCATATGAATAAGTGGGTAAAAATCATGATAAAACCACACAATTAAAGACATTATAAACCATAAAATAGTGGTTTATCAATGATATTGAGATAACATCCCGTTTAGTACTCAGCAACAATTAATGGTAACCAAGATTAACAATCCAACACTTATAATAAAAAGCAGAAATAAAATGAAAACTAAACTAACTAACTAATCAACTAACTAACTAACTAACTAATTAACTAACTAAAATAAATGGTTATCAATGGTGTTTGGAAGTGTTGGATGAGGGGTAGGAGAAGGGAAGAAGAAAGGAGAAGGAAAGAAATGGAAAGAGGAAAAGAAAAGAAGTGTAGTGGAGGAAGGGCATCCACGCGTACGCGTGCATGGCGCGCGCGCGTGGGTGACGGTGTAATGGACGCGACACGTACGCGTACATGGTGCATCCGCGTCGATGGATTATTCCGAGAGCGACGCGTACGCGCCAAGTGCGCGCACGCGTGGGTGGTGTTGGGCCTGGGGCTCAATGTTCGCACACTGCAGGCATAACTCTCAGGTTTTTTGCTGGGGTGGATTTTTGCAATCCACGCGTATGTGTACATGGCACGTGCGTGTGAAGGGGGCAAAAATGCCTGATTCACGCGTACGCGTGAAGTGCGCGTACGCGTGGATGGTGCTCTATTTTTCAAAATTTTTCTATGTTTTTGCACCAATCCAAGCACTCCAAACCTCTAAACAGCTACCAAAACACCATAAAACCTTATTTAACATACCAATATACCAATTAAACTCGACTAGCTAATCAAAACATGAATTTAACTAATTCTATCAATATGTACAAAAGTGAAAAATGAAAAGAGTTTACCATGGTGGGGTGTCTCCCACCTAGTGCTTTTGTTTATTGTCCTTAAGTTGGACTTATGGGGAGCTCCTCTCAAGGTGGCTTGTGCTTGAACTCATCTTAGAACATCCACCAATGCTTGGTTCTCCATTGTGCCCCAAGGTTTCTCATGGATTGAGCCAAGTCTTGATGGAGTTCTTCACAAGCTTGGGGCTCCCAAAGTTGATCATCTTCTTGTAATCTGGGATCCCACACTTTATTTTCACACCCGTCTTGAAGTTGACTATCATCGTTATTAGTCCATCTGGGTGGTAGGCATGGTGAATTCTCAATGAAGTGACCAAAAATTCTCCTAGACCCAAGCGATCTAGATCTATACCAACCCTTACTATTAAGCTTTGAACATGTCACCATAACCATCTCCCTCTTGCTCTTAGAGCCACATATATTTCTAAGTTGATCATCCGTCTTAAGCAAATCATATTCAAGGGGAATAATAAAGCTTAAGTATAAGGAGTTTACCCACTTGAATGAAAGAATGGATGGTGATGGCTTGGGAAGAGGTATCTCCAATGTCCTTGCAAGCTCTACTCCCTTATACTCTTCCTTGACTACCTCCACCTCTTCATGAACTACTTCCATTTCAATCCTTTGTTCAACAATTTCGTCTAGCTCTTCTCCATCACTCAAATCATAAATGGGAGGTTGAGAGAAATCTACCTCCACATTGCTTTCTATCTCATTTGGAGAAGGTTCTTCAAGTGCAAAGGATTCACCACCAAGTAGGCTTGATGCATGATCTCCATCTCCAAGGAAACTCAATTTTTGCTCCATTTCTTCCAAGTC
>NW_027255747.1:0-8000 GCF_003086295.3 Arachis hypogaea
ACTAAAGATAAGAAAAGATTTTAAAAGGATTTGAAAACAAGTTGAAAAAGATGAAATTTTGAAAAAGATTTGAAAATATGTTAAATTTGAAATTAAATTGAAATTGAAATATTTGAACAAGATTTAATTTAAAAATCAAAGAATTTGAAATTGAATTTGAAAAGATAGATTGAATAAAGAAAAGATAAGAATTTTGAAATTACCTCCATGCTGTCTTGGTGGCGTTTAAATGCCCAGAATGCCCGCATTCTGGCGTTTAACGCCATATTGCTCCTCCTTCTTGGGCGTTAAATGCCCAGTCAGGGCTCCCTGACTAGCGTTTAACACTTGGATTATGCTCCCCATTGGGCGTTAAACGCCAGGCTTGTGCTCCCCTGTGGGCGTTAAACGCCTAGGCAGGGCCTCTTGACTGGCGTTTAACACCTGGCTTGTGCTCCTCTTTAGGCGTTAAATGCCTAGTCAGGGCTCCCTTGCTAGCGTTTAACGGCAGGCTTGCTGCCTTCATGGGCATTTGAACGCCGAATTATCACCTCTTTCTGGCGTTTAACACCAGGGAGATCCCTTCTCCAGGGTATTCTGTTTGTTATTCTACATTATTCTGCCTCTGTTTAAGCACTGTTCATGATCACTAACATTAAAATCAAATTAATTAAAAACCAATTATAAGGAAAAACTAATTAAAACAAAAATGATTAGAAAATTAGAAAATAATATATAATTGATCATTGGGTTGCCTCCCAACAAGCACTTCTTTAATGTCTTCCGTTGGACTTCACTGTACTTAACTTAGTAATAGTGTTGAGCCTCCTGGCTCTGTATCTCCTTCAAGGTCATGCTTAACCCTCTGTCCATTGATAGTGAACCTGTTTTCTTTACCTTGAAGTTCTATGTGCCCGTAAGGTGATACACTGGTATTCACATACGGTCCCTTCCAGCGGGATTTGAGTTTACCAGGGATAATTTGAGTCTTGAGTTGAAGAGCAGGACCTTCTGTCCTGGTTCAAAGACTCTGAAAGATATCTTCCTGTCATGCCACCTTTTTGCCTTTTCCTTATAGATCTTTGCATTTTCAAATGCAGCTAAGCGGAATTCATCCAACTCATTTAGTTGGAGCAGTCGTTTCTCTCCAGCTGCTTTAACATCAACGTTGAGGAATCTAGTAGCCCAATAGGCCTTGTGTTCTAGTTTCACTGGCAAATGACAGGACTTCCCAAATACCAGCTGATATGGTGAAGTTCAAATGGGGGTTTTAAAAGCTGTTTTGTATGCCCACAGAGCATCGTTAAGCTTTCTTACCCAATCCTTTCTAGAGGTACTTACTGTCCTCTTTGGAATTTGCTTTAGTTCTCTATTTGAGACTTTAGCTTGCCCATTTATATGGGGATGATACGGTATTGCTACTTTGTGGCAAACTCCATAACGGCTTAAGACAGAATCCAACTGTCTGTTGCAAAAATGAGTACCTCCATAACTAATTAGTGTCCTAGGGATGCCAAATCTGCGGAAGATGTTCTTTTGGAGGAACTTCATTACTACTCTGGTGTCATTAGTGGGTGATGCTATTGCTTCAACCCATTTAGACACATAGTCTACCGCCACAAGGATGTAGGTGTTTGAGTATGAAGGTGGGAAGGGTCCCATGAAATTTATACCCCACACGTCAAACAACTCAGCCTCTAGGATTCCTTGCTGAGGCATGCCATGACCATAAGGGAGATTCCCAGCCCTTTGCAACTATCACAGTTACGGACAAACTCTCTAGAGTCCTTAAAGAGAGTAGGCCAGTAGAAGCCACTCTAGAGAACTTTGGTGGCTGTCTGCTCACCTCCAAAGTGTCCTCCATAGTCTGAGCCATGGCAATGCCATAGGATTCTCTGTGCCTCTTCATCAGACACACATCGTTGGATTATTCCATCTGAGCATTGTAAATCATGTTGCTTGTATGCGAAGTTTGTATTCGTAGGTTTTGATGAATGACAAACCAACAAACGACATGAAAGACAAACCAACAAACAACTTGAATGAACAAGCATGTTGAAAGATCAACCAACATTCAACGTTGAGGAATGAAAAGTTGAAAGCAACACAACAACAACAAGAAACTCAAGTCCACAACATTTGAAGACAAGTATAGTGTCTTAGGACTTAGGTAACTTCTTGTTAAGAACCAATTGCTAAATCTCTCAACACACACTCACAAAATGTTTTGATGCACATCTTGCAATTCGATGCTAGCCAAATGGTTTAAAAACTTGTTTTCAAAGGTACAAAAGCATAGGAATTGACTCCAACAAGTTTGAGATCAATCCTAAGTATTTTGAAGTGATTTTAAACCATTCTTTAAGGTTTGCATCGATGCACACTCATCTTGCATCGATGCAAAGCATGCAACGACTTGTTGCATCGATGCAAAGATGTTTGCATCGATGCAACCTAGCTGAAAATTCAAATTTCAGCTTCAAAGACACATTTGCATCGATGCAAAGTGTTATGCATCGATGCAAATGATTCAAAAACATAAAAAACGGCTAGTTTTAACAAAACGGCTCCATCCTATTAACTCCCCAACGTTTCTAAGGTTTGGGGAGTCTATAAATAGATGGATTGAAGCCTTATTTCACATATGTGAGTATTTGCAAACTATCTTGTTCATATTCTTTCATTCTACACATTTTTAAGGTGTTATAATACACAATTTGAGAGAGCAATATCAATTGGTTCAATAGTGCTAAACTTGTAATCATACACTCTTCTAGAGAGTACTCATTTCATCTCAACAATTCTTTGAGAATTGTTTTCTTGTAACACTTTGTAAAATGGAGTGTGATCTCCAAGGTTGAGTCAAGAGTTATAAACACTATAGTCGGTGAGGATACCAAAGAAGTATACTAAGTACTCAAGGCAAATCTTAGAGAAGGAATCTCTAAGTGGAGTGGGTTAGTATACGAGTGGTGATCATATACCGTGAGGTGTTAGAAACTAAAGACTTGGATTGTAAAAGGTTTTGCGCGAGCACCTTGAAGCTTGGCAATAGTGGAACTTCTCAATAGCGATTGAGAAAGAAAGTGGACGTAGGACAAGGATTGTGCCGAACCACTCTAAATAGCGTTTGCATCTCTCCAAACTCATCTCTTCAATATTATTGTCTTTTACCTTTGAGCAAATAAATTGTGATCGAAAAGTAGCTTCGTAAGTACTTAAGGAATAGCTTAAGTCCGATTGGTGAAAAGCTTGATCAATTTATTTGAGTTGGTGTCTATTGGAAAGTAAAAGCTCCTTATAAATGCTTAGCAATTGAGTTAAGCTCTTGGAAAAATACTAGTACAATAACACTTTTGTATATTGTCTTTAACTTTCGCAAAAAGATTCATTGTTGTTGCAATACTCAATTCACCCCCCCTCTTGAGTAATTGTGCATAGGTTCTACAAGTGGCATCAGAGCTTAACCCTTTGAAAGACTTAACCGTTTAAGGGAAAAGATCATGGCAAGCACAAGCTTTAACAACAACAACACTAGTGAAGGTAACTCAACCGCTAGACCTCCTCTTTTTAGCGGAACAAATTACTCTTATTGGAAAAATAAGATGAGAATTTGGATCCGTTCTCAAGATGTGAGAATTTGGAAAGTGATTGAGAATGGAAATCACATTCCAACAAAGACAACAAGCGCTAAAGAAGGAGAAGTCTCCGTCCTAAAGCAAGTACCGAAAGGAGAAAATGAATATAGTGACGATGATTGGAAGAAAGTGGCAATGAATGATAAAGCCATCAACTTCATTCATTGTGCACTTAACGAGCATGATTATATGAAGATCTCTACATGTGAAACCGCTAAAGAGATTTGGGATAAACTCCAAATCACTTACGAAGGAACCGACCACGTTAAAGAATCAAAGGTATTTATGTTGGTTCATGAATGGGAAAATTTTAAAATGAAAGATGAAGAGAGCATTGAAGAAGCTCTTGAAAGACTCTCCAAGATCTTCAACAACCTAAGCATGCTTGGCACAAAATACAATGATAAACAAATTGTGACCAAGGTGCTTACAAGCCTTACACCAAAATGGAACTCCAAAGTGAACGCCATTGTGGAAGGAAGGCTCTATGATCAACTTACATTTGATCAACTACGAGGTAATCTTCTCACCTATGAAATGACTATGCTAAATAGACAAAAAGGTGAAGAAAGCAAGAAGAAAAGTCTCGCCCTTAAAACAACATCACTACAAGAAGAGAGTGATGATAATGAAGAAGAAGGAGATGAAGAATTTGCACTCTTATTAAAAAGATTCAATAAGTTTGCAATGAAGAAAAACTTCAAGAGCAAAACAAAGGTACCAAAATGCTATGAGTGTGGAGAAGTTGGACACATTAAACCCAATTGTCCAAAACTTCAAAAGGAGGACAAAAACAAGAAATTTAAGAAGAAGGAGAAAGCATACATATCATGGGAGAACGAGGATGAATCCGACTCCGATGACGACGAGGTTGCAAATCTTTGCTTAATGGCAAGCGAAGAAAAGGTTAGTAATGACAACTCCACTTCTTTTAATTTACAAGATGAATATGATGCCTTACTTGAGGTGTACACAAAACTTACCCAAGATTATTCTCTCCTAAAGAAAAAGAATATGGATCTTTTAAAACAAAATGAGATGTTGAAAAACGAGAATATCAATCTTGGAAAAGATAAGTGTAGCACAAGTAGTGATCCATACAAATCTTGTAAAATGCATGAAAATGAAATTACAAATCTTAAGAACACTTTAGCTAAGTTCAATGAATCTTCAAAGAACTTAGATAAAATGTTGAAAAACCAAAAGCATGTTCATAATAAGGAAGGTTTAGGTTTTGAAAAAGGAAAATTTAAAAATACTAAAACTCCTATTAGGCAACCGCAAGCCCAAAAGGCAAGCATGCCTAAAAGGAATGAAGCCTTTAAACATCCTCCTCAACATGCTTCATTTAGAAATTATAATCACAATGCATATAGATCAAAAGATGTTGCATTTAGGAAACAACCTAGGCAACCATTTAGAAACATGCATAGGATGCATAATCCAAATGTCATATGTCATTATTGTAATAAAGTAGGTCATATAGCACCCGTATGCTTTACTAGAATTAAACATATAAACTTTCGTAGTCTAGATACGAGATGGGCACCTTATGGGCATTATGCTCATACTAACCATCAAGGACCCAAATTCACTTGGGTACCTAAATCCCAATTTTAATTGTTTTGTAGGTACGTGTTGGAGCTAAGGATACAAATTGGTATGTTGATAGTGGATGCTCCAAACACATGACCGGCGATGAATCAAAGTTCACCGCAATAGAGCCTACAAACGGAGGAAATGTGATCTATGGAGACAACAACACCGGCAAAGTAATCGGCGTTGGAAAAGTTGGTAAAAATTCTTCTACCTCCATAGATAATGTTATACTTGTCAAAGGTCTCAAACATAATCTCATTAGTGTTAGCCAACTTTGTGACAAAGGAAACTTAGTCACCTTTGATTCAAAATGTTGTTTGATAAAAAGGCAAGACACTAATGAAATTGTGCTAATTGGGCACCGTGTTGACAATGTATACATGATTAATCTAAATGAAGTTTCCTCAAATGATGTGAAATGCCTTGTTAGTAAAAATGATAAACTTGGTTATGGCATCGTAGAGTAGCTCATGCTAACATGGACCATCTTAGCAAGTTGGTCTCTAAAGAGTTAGTAATTGGCTTACCAAAGCTACGTTTTGAAAAAGACGTCCTTTGCGACGCATGTCAAAAGGGAAAACAAGTAAAGGCCTCTTTTAAATCCAAAAACATTGTTTCAACAACAAGGCCATTACAACTTTTGCACATGGATTTATTTGGTCCTTCTAGGACTATGAGCTTTGGTGGCAATTACTATGCTTTAGTTATTGTTGATGATTACTCTCGATTTACATGGACCTTGTTCCTAGCAAACAAGAGTGATGCATTTCGAGCATTCAAAAGATTAGCCAAAGTTATTCAAAATGAAAAGAATTTGCATATATCATCTATTAGAAGTGATCATGGTGGAGAATTTGAAAACAATCTTTTTGAAACTTTTTGTGAAGAAAATGGCATTGAGCATAATTTTTCCTCTCCTAGAACACCACAACAAAATGGTGTGGTTGAAAGGAAAAATCGTCATTTAGAAGAAATGGCGAGAACTATGCTCAATGAGGCTAATATTCCTAAGTACTTTTGGGCGGATGCGGTTAGTACCGCGTGTTATGTTATGAATAGGATTATCATTCGACCTATTTTAAGAAAACACCGTACGAATTGTACAAAGGAAGAAAGCCAAATATTTCCCACCTTCACGTCTTTGGCTGTAAATGCTTTATTCTAAATAATGGAAAAGATAACTTAGGCAAATTTGATGCTAAGGCTGATGAAGGAATCTTCTTAGGCTACTCTTTAACTAGCAAAGCTTTTAGAGTATATAATAAACGCATCATGACTATGGAAGAAAGTATTCATGTCGCTTTTGATGAAACTAACCGTTGTTGTGCTAGAAAAGATTTTGATGAAAATGTAGAAAACTTTGATTCACTAAATTTGAATGGTGAAGACAAAGAAAAAGATTTAAATGAAGCCTCTACAAGCTCAACAAAGGATAGTGTTCAAGTTGAAGAAATTGAACCATCACACGCACAAATAAATGCACTTCCAAAGGACTGGCGTACTTCAAAGGATCATCCTCTAGACAACGTCATTGGTGATGTTTCGAAAGGGGTAACAACTCGATCTACTTTTAGAAATTTATTTACATATAGTGCTTTTGTTTCTCAAATTGAACCATCTACCATTGAGTCCGCAATTGATGATGAACATTGGGCTATGGCAATGCAAGAGGAGCTTAACCAATTCAAACGAAATGACGTTTGGGAATTGGTGCCTAAACCAAGTAATCAAACAATTGTAGGAACAAAATGGGTTTTTAGAAATAAACTCGATGAAAATGGTACAATTGTTAGAAACAAAGCTAGATTAGTAGCTAAAGGTTATAATCAAGAGGAAGGCATTGATTATGACGAAACTTATGCTCCCGTAGCTAGATTAGAAGCTATTAGGATGTTACTTGCTTTTGCATCCTCTTATAACTTCAAACTTTATCAAATGGATGTTAAGAGTGCCTTTCTTAATGGTTTCATTCAAGAAGAAGTATATGTTGAACAACCTCCCGGTTTTGAGGATTATGAAAATCCTAATCATGTTTTTAAACTCAAGAAAGCTCTTTATGGTCTTAAACAAGCTCCAAGAGCTTGGTATGAACGTTTGAGCAAGTTTTTAATAGAAAAGGGTTTTAGAAGAGGGAAGGTTGATACAACTTTATTTATCATGATTGAAAACAAAAATATCCTTTTGGTACAAGTTTACGTCGATGACATAATATTTGGTTCAACTAACGAATCACTTTGCAAGTTTTTCTCAAACCTCATGCAAAGTGAATTTGAAATTTCCA
Organism: Arachis hypogaea; assembly: GCF_003086295.3. Lineage (NCBI taxonomy): Eukaryota > Viridiplantae > Streptophyta > Magnoliopsida > Fabales > Fabaceae > Arachis > Arachis hypogaea. The sequence goes on from NW_027255747.1 coordinate 7,498, forward strand.
TGATGGGCGAACTCAACTTCTTCCTTGGTCTTCAAATCAAACAAGGAAAAGAAGGAACTTTCGTTGGCCAAACCAAATATTGCAAGGAATTGCTCAAAAGATTTGGAATGGACAATGCTAAGGCAATGGACACACCAATGAGCACTACTTGCTACCTTGACAAAGATGAACAAGGTAAAAACATAGATGTAAAGAAGTATAGAGGCATGATAGGATCATTGCTTTATCTAACGGCAAGTAGGCCAGATATCATGTTTAGTGTATGCATGTGTGCGAGATACCAAGCTAATCCTAAGGAATCTCACTTAAGTGCGGTGAAAAGGATTATGAAGTATCTCATAGGAACATTAAATGTTGGATTGTGGTATCCGAAAGGATCCACTTGTGATTTGATTGGTTATTCCGATTTTGCCGGTTGCAAATTGGATAGGAAAAGCACTAGCGGCACTTGTCACTTGCTAGGAAACTCTCTTGTTTCATGGCATAGTAAGAAACAAGTAAGT
>NW_027255748.1:0-7957 GCF_003086295.3 Arachis hypogaea
TACTGTTTGCTTTTACTGTTTGCCGACATTTACTGTTTGCTTTTACTGTTTGCCGACATTCACTGTTTGCTTTTACTGTTTGCCAACATTTACTTTTTACTTTTTTACTTTTTACTTTTTACCTTTTTTTTTTTTTTTCATGATTGGGCTTTTACACATACACATGATTGGGCTTTTACACATACATTACTTTGTTACATCTCAAATGGATCTTGTGAGTCTTGATAATAATAAGCTGGGCTGGATTGGACCTCTTCATCTTCTCCAAGAGGCACGGTCTGTATTGCTTGTAAAGAGTTTTGAATATCTTCTTCTGAAGTTGCTGCGGCTAATGCTGCCATAATTTGTCTCTTTTGTGCTAAGAATTGAGTTTCTTTCTTATATGCTATTTGTTCATTGTTGGTACTTGAGGCTGTTATAGCCGGACGCTTTTGTGATGTTGTTAACCATTGATCAATAGCTCTTTTACTTAGCAGATTTATATCATATTTGTTCCACCACTTAATTTTTATTATTCTTACTAAATATTGTATGCTTGCACATTCCTCATATGCTGCTGAATCATATTCCCAAGTCATAATCCAGCTTATTCCCATAGCTGCTATAAAGGAAATGAATTTGTACTCTTGTAGAAATGATGACTTGCTTTTGAAGTATTCATACGCCATGCTGGCTTCTTTCGGGAAGAAGGCTTCTATTGGTCCGAATTCTGGAACCATGATTGGAACCATTTGGGAAATTGTAATGATATCCCCTTCCTGAACCATATGAACCAAGAATGGGGACTTGGTGACAGGAATAAAATATGGTTCCATGCTTCTTGGTAATCATAATAGGTATAGCTTTGAGGTTCAAACTTCAAAGAGAAGTTTTTAGAATGATATGGGGGTAATTCCCATTCTTGTAGAGATAATATTTTCATGATTTTTATTTTGAGTAAATAGGTTGTTTGGTATTGGAGTCTCTATAATGGGTTAATTCAATAGACCCAGTGTCTACTAATATGAATTCATAGAATTTCTGGGTTTTTTGTGGGTTAATAGGAATGTAATGGAAAGTGTTTGGGAAAATAGTCTTGTATAGGGTTTTTCTGTCTTTTTTGAACCATTCTTTTTCAATGGTTAATATTTTAATAGGATTGGGCTTTTCATATAAGGAAACTGTTCTTTCAAAGGTTGAGTGTTGTAGAGATCTGATGGTTGTAATAATGTGAATTTATTATTAGTAGTAATTGAAGGGCTTTTAGAAGGTGATGATGATGATGATGCTTTTACAACCTGTGACATTGTCATAGGTCTTAATGATAATGGTTTTGCTGGTACTGGGATAATAGGTAATTTTGTTTCTTTTACTTGGTCAAAAGGTTGACCATAATCTTCACTAGAGGCTGGTTTTTGCTCCATCCTTTCCCTGCAAAAATTCTCTAGTAAGAAAGTCAGGGAGTGAATTTAATTCTCCTTTTATATGTTCAATAGTAAAATCGAAGCATGATAAAATAGCTTGCCATCTTGCAAATATTTGTTTGAAACCAAATTTTTGACATCATTTTCTAAAACATTTGGTGCTGCTTTACAATCAGTTCTTATTAAGAAGGTTTTATTAAATAAATCTTCTTGAAATTTAGAACACATAATACTATGGCAAGAATTTCTTTTTTAACTGTTGGATAATTCTTTTGAGCTTGATTCCAAATTCCTGAATGATATTTTACTATTTGTTCTTTTGAGCTGTTAGGAGGTATTTGTTTAAGAATTCCTCCATATCCTAATTCTGATGCATCTGTTTCTACAATTAATTTAGCCGATGGGTCTAGTATACTTATGCAAGGTATTTCTTTTACTGCATTTTTTATTTTTTTATTACAGAAGTCATTTCTTTTGTCCATGGAGGTGGGTTTTTTCTTAACCTCTTATAAGAGGTCGCAAGTAACTCTTATGCCAGGTAAGAATTTGCTACTAATTTAAGCATCCCAAAAATCTTGTAATTGTTTTTTGTCAGTTATTTCATTTGGAAACTTATCTGCAAATTCAATAGCTCTTTTAATAGGTACTATGGTTCCTTGATAAATTTCATATCCTAGGAACCTTACTTTAGTTGTAAAAATTTTCATTTTCTTTTCTGATAAAACTAATCCCTGCTCTTTTATGATATCCATAAATTTTTCTAGATGATATATGTGCTGCTTTATTCCTTTTGAGTAAACTAATACGTCATCAAGATATACTATAGTAAATTCTATATGTGGGTAAAATATATTATTCATTATTTCTTGAAACTCGCTTGGAGCATTTTTTAATCCTTGAGGCATTACATTCCATTCATAATGTCCAAAAGGTACTATAAAGGCTGTTTTATATCTATCTTCCTCTTTTACTGCAATTTGATAATATCCTGATTTTAAATCAAATTTTGAAAAGATATTTGCTTTATTTAATCTTTTAATTAAATCACTTTTATTTGGTAAAGGATACCTAATCCATTTAATACCTTGTTTAGAGGTTTATAATTGATAACTATCTTGGAGCACCTCTTTCTATTTCAGATGCTTTCATCACATAGAAGCCTGTACAGCTCCAGGGTGATTTTGAAGGCCTTATTAGTCCCTTATCTAGATATTCTTGTATTTCTTTTTTACAATATTCTAGATATTCTTTGTTCATATGTATCGGTTTTGCCTTTGTTGGTATATCTTTTTCATTAAACCCATCTTCATATGGTAAAGATATTTCATGTAATTTTCTATGTTGAAAGCTGTGGATTTAGCTACATAATTCTTTTTTAATTTTCTCTTCAATTGCTTTTTATTTTACCTTGTATTTCTGGGTTTGTAATTGTTCTTCTATTCTTTTATGTGTAATTTCTTGGTTTAAGTAATTAATTTGTCTTGTTTTCTTTCTATAATATTAACTTGACGCGGTAATTGTTTTAAAGTTTTCTCTAGGCTCAAACAATTAATTTGTTTACTTCTGTTTCCATTACTCTAACTTGTGTAGATAGGTGTTGTAACAGATTGAGTTCATGCTGTTTTGGTCTTGTGAGAAATTCAAATGGACAGGATGATTAGGAATTCTGGTACAAGTTATTCCATCTATGTCGACATTAAAGGGATATAATAATAAAGTGAAAGGATTTCCTAATATAACTTGATGAGATATATTTCTTGCTAAAAAGAATGTAGTGGCGAAGCATACTCTATTTTTACAAATTTTTGCTTTAGATAACTTATAGTCTATAGTCATTTGGTCATTTTCTGCCATTAAGACTCTTTCTGTAGTTTTTTCATAATATTTTGTGGGTTTAATCCTTCTTTATACAATTAACATCAGCTCCTGAATCTACCATAGCTATTAAATCAAATTTTTCTTCTCCTACTATTAAGTTATCGTAGTGAACCATTTTTGACTTACTAATAATGTTAATATATTATATAATTTTCTGTTCCTAGGTTAATATAATTCTCAGGGATTGTTATATTACTAGTCCCTTCGTTATTTGCAAACATTGTTCTTGGATTTTTATTATGTTTTCTCCTTCTATTTTTAGTAATCTGTAGTCCATATTAATGTTTTGTTGTTTTAATTCTGAAACTTCTCTTTTTAACTTTTTTATCTCTTCTTTAAGAGAATTAAGGGAAACTTCTTCTTGTGGATTTTTAAAACGATTATAAATTTCTTTTATTTCTATTGGTCTTATTTCTTGCTTACTTTCCTCTTCTTTTTTAACTAATTCAGCTAATTGTCTTATAAACTCATCCCTTAATGGTGTATCTTCTAACTTGTCAATTATTTTGACTAGTGTAGAAGTTTGTTCTTTAGTTAAAACATTTACAGTTTTTTCACAGTTTCTACAGTTACATAATCCTATTCCTAAACAGTTATTATTATCCTTTTCCTCTTTTCCACTATTTTCTCCTGAGCTCTCTTCTTCTGACATAAAGTCTAATTGTTGTATAAATAATCTTCAGTTTCAGAAGAGTCCTCATAACTTGATTCTGCTTCTGATTCTGAATCGATTAGTATGGCTGTTAAAGCATGTTTAATTTCTTTATCTCTATTTTATTTATTTTTTGTTCTGTCGTACATTTATTAGCATAATGTCCTTGTTTTTTACATTTCCAACATGTTACTTGTTTTTTCTTATTAGGAAATTTAGGTTTTCCTTTAGGAGTCTTATGGAATTTTTTATGATATTTCTGTTCATAATAAAGGGGTTTGTCTATATTATATTTAGGTTTTTTATAAAATTTTTTCTTTTTAACTTTATGCTGTCCACTAGGTGCTTTTTCAGGAGTTATTCCATATTGATAACAAAAAGTGCCAAGCTCTCTTTTACCCGTGATACTTCTTGTTTTATTTTTTGTTGTATCTTGGTATCTGTGCATACTTCTATACCTGTTTGTACTATTATATTATGCAATTGTCCAAAGTTAATGAATTATAGGGAATCTGGGTCCAAACTGTGTTTGTAGTTTTTGTAATACTTTTTCAGAGAATAATTTTGGTAAGGCTGCTACGAATCTTTCTTTCCAGAAAGGCGCATGTGCATCATCTCTTATCATAACTTTTGACATAAAAACATCTTATACCATCTGTAATCAGACATGGTTGGACATCTTAAATTCATTAATTGAGTATGTATCCTATCTTTAAAAATACTGGGATCTCCTACAAAATTTTTAATAATAGTGTATATTAATGTGGATGTAGCGTCTGGTGATTGATCTTCTTGTTTAATACTATTAATAATTAATTCTTTTTCTTGGACGTTGAGAAAATTATCCCACCAACCTTTTAATTGTCCTGTAAATCTTGGTTATCATGATTGCTGCTTCTCTATCAGAAGCCTTTCTCATCTTATAGGCAGTTGCAGCCATAGTCATATTACACATTTGATCTAAAATGGCTTGTTCACTTAATCCATCTATATTCCATTCTACTAAGTCTGATCCTGAAAACTATTTTTACTAATTGTGTCTCTCTTCTAGACCTACATCTACTGGGGATGGTCTAGGATAATAATTTCTGGTTTTAGGATAATCTCTTTATAGGATATTTTATTAGTTCTAATTCTTCTTCCTTTTGTAATGTATTAATGTTAATTTTCCTAGGCTAATACTCCTAAGTTTCTCTTTTAATTCTTCAACTTCTGTTTCTACTTTAGATTTTAAGCTAATATTATCTAAACTTTGTAATTTATATATAGGTTTTTCTATGGGTTTTTCTACCTTAATAACTTTTTCCATATTTCCATTCTTCCTAACTGATTTTTCATTATATCTAACATGGTATTAGTAAAGTTTAATTGTGATGTAATTTCTTAATATCTCTTTTCTCTACGTTTCCATCTGCATTACTATCTTTATAGGGTGTTGCTTCAACTTCTAAGTCTTTTCCTATTGGTATTTTAATAGTTTCTTTAGAGGATATTCAGATTCTATTACTGATCTGAGCTTGTTTTCCAACAATAGTTGGTTTTGTTAAAGGACATAATTTCTTGTCGGTTTGGAGTAATAATTACGTACCAATCAAGAAGACAAACTAATCTATTTTCTTTCATAAATCATAGAATAGTTCTCTTGTCTAATGACCTCATTTCTGAATGGTTGGTGAAATACCATCTCTTAGGGGTTTTATATTTATATAGCCATAAAATTTGTACACTCTTTATTTTAATGCTTCGAATATCTTTACTTTATTGCTTGCAAATTATAAATTCTTAAGATGATTAATTCTTGGAATTATAAAGTAGAATATGAGATAGAGATTTCTTGATATTCAATTTGTCTTAATGAGTGGGCTTTGTATTATGACCTAAATGGACTATTTTACTATTTCCGACGTACTGTTTGTTTTATGGTTTGCCGAATACTGTTGCTTTTACCATTCTTTGCTTTTACTGTTTGCCAACCATTGTACTTTTTACTTTTTTACTTTTTACTTTTTTACCTTTTTTTTTTTTTTCATGATTGGGCTTTTACACATACACATGATTGGGCTTTTTACACATACATTACTTTGTTACATCTCAAATGGATCTTGTGAGTCTTGATAATAATAAGCTGGGCTGGATTTGAGACCTCTTCATCTTCTCCAAGGAGGCGACGGTCTGGTATTGCTTGGTAAAGAGTTTTGAATATCTTCTTCTGAAGTTGCTGCGGCTAATGCTGCCATAATTTGTCTCTTTGTGCTAAGAATTGAGTTTCTTTCTTATATGCTATTTGTTCATTGTTGGTACTTGAGGCTGTTATAGCCGGACGCTTTTGTGATGTTGTTAACCATTGATCAATAGCTCTTTTACTTAGCAGATTTATATCATATTTTGTTCCACCACTTAATTTTTATTATTCTTTACTAAATATTGTATGCTTGCACATTCCTCATATGTTGCTGAATCATATTCCCAAGTCATAATCCAGCTTATTCCCATAGCTGCTATAAAGGAAATGAATTTGTACTCTTGTAGAAATGATGACTTGCTTTTGAAGTATTCATACGCCATGCTGGCTTCTTTCGGGAAGAAGGCTTCTATTGGTCCGAAATTCTGGAACCATGATTGGAACCATTTGGGAAATTGTAATGATATCCCCTTCCTGAACCATATGAACCAAGAATGGGGACTTGGTGACAGGAATAAATATGGTTCCATGCTTCTGGTAATCATAATAGGTATAGCTTTGAGGTTCAAACTTCAAAGAGAAGTTTTTAGAATGATATGGGGTATTCCCATTCTTGTAGAGATAATATTTTCATGATTTTTATTTTGAGTAAATAGGTTGTTTGGTATTGGAGTCTCTATAATGGGTTAATTCATAGACCCAGTGTCTACTAATATGAATTCATAGAATTCTGGGTTTTTGTGGGTTATAGGAATGTAATGGAAAGTGTTTGGGAAAATAGTCTTGTATAGGGTTTTCTGTCTTTTTTGAACCATTCTTTTTCATGGTTAATATTTTAATAGGATTGGGGCTTTTCATAATGAAACTGTTCTTTCAAAGGTTGAGTGTTGTAGAGATCTGATTTGTAATAATGTGATTTATTATTATAGTAATGAAGGGCTTGAAGGTGATGATTGATGCTTTTACAACCTGTGACTTGTATAGGTTATTTTTTTTCTGTATGGTATAGTATTTTGTTCTTTTACTTTATTGACCTAATCTTCCTAGGCTGTTTTTGTCATCCTTTCCCTGCAAATTCTCTAGTAAAAATCAGGAGTGAATTTATTCTCCTTTTTTTTCATAGTAAATCGAAGATATAAATCTGCATCTTGCAATATTTTTTTTAAACCAAGTTTTGACATCATTTTCTAAAAATTTGGTGCCTTTACAATCATTCTTATTAGAAGGTTTTATTAAATAAATCTTCTTGAAATTAGAAACACCATAATACTATGGCAAGAATTTCTTTTTTAACTGTTGATAATTCTTTTGAGCTTGATTCCAAATCCTGAATGATATTTTACTATTTGTTCTTTTGAGCTGTTAGGGTATTTGTTTAAGAATCTCCATATCCTAATTCTGATGCATCTGTTTCTACATTAATTTAGCCATGGGTCTAGTATACTTATGCAAGGTTATTTCTTTTACTGCATTTTTTATTTTTATTATTCGAAGTCTTTCTTTTGTCCATGAGTGGGTTTTTTCTTAACCTCTTTAAAGAGGTTCGCAAGTAACTCTCTTATGCCAGGTAAGAATTCTGCTACATAATTTAAAGCATCCCAAAATCTTTGTATTGTTTTTTGTCAGTTATTTTCATTTGGAAACTTATTGCAAATTCAATAGCTGCTTTTTAATAGGTACTATGTTCCATTGATACATTTCATTCCTAGGAACCTACTTTAGTGTAAATTTTCATTTTCTTTTCTGATAAAACTAATCCCATGCTCCTTTTATGACTATCCATAATTTTCTGATGATATATTCTTGTTTATTCCTTTTGGTAACTAATACGTCATCTAAGAT
>NW_027255749.1:0-7825 GCF_003086295.3 Arachis hypogaea
TGCTTCCTAGTGCTTCCTATGGGTTTCGAAACCCAAGGACAAGAAGGGAAGGAGTAGCGTTCAAACAAAAAGAAAACAAGCTTGCTTTCATTCTCCATGAATCGAACACGACACCATGAGGAAGTAAGAAACTAGGTGTGACTTTGGTGCTAAGAAAACCAAGGAAAAGAAGCAGCGTGCGCCTCCACCAAGTTTCGAACTTGGAACTTCACTTTTGGAACATTTCCCTGCCCTCCGCGAGGGCAGGGCAGCATTTTGTGGTGCACAGCCAGTGCACCAGATTGGCACGCACCAAGGACTCTCGGCAGCAGCAGCACGCACGGCCAGCGCACAAGAATCTGGTGCACCAAGGAGTCTCGGCTAGCAAGCACGCACGCACGGGCAGAATCTGGTGCGCCAAAAGACTCTGCCTTGCCCTCCACAAGGGCAGGGTAGCATCCTGCAGCACCAACACACACGCACAAGGGCCGCACGCACACTTTCCTGCCCTGCCCTCCACAAGGGCAGGGCAGCCTCCTGGAAGCAAATCTTCTTGGGCTGAAAATTGGATTAAAAATCCAATTTAATCCAATTCTTCACCAAATCAAAAGCCCATCCAAATCCCAAGATCCAAGAATAGGAAGTGTATAAATAGGAGATAGTTTGATGTAATTAGAACCTTTTCTTTTGAGCTTTTGAACTTTTACTTTACTTTGAGCTTTTGAACCTTCTTTTGAGTTTTGAATTCTGAGACTTCATTGAAAGCTAGGAACCGAGATTTCAGAGAATTGGGGAGGAGAATTGATCTCTCTTCTTCCTCGCTCTTGCTTGAGCATTTTTACTTTTCTTGTTTGAGTCTTGGGTGTGAAGAATTGAGGAAATTCTGTCTCAATCTCCATTCAAGATCTCTTTAATTCCTCTTCTGCATAATTGAGTTCAATTACATTTCCTGTACTGCTTCTTCTTCAATTTCTTGTTAATTGCTTTGTGAACTTTGATCTGGGAAGGCAATTGAGATCTAGACTTTGCTCTCTAGTCTCTGGAGTCTTGAGATCCCATTTTCCTTTTTGATTCTTCTGTGAACCCCTGCTGCAATTTAATTTCATTTCCTGTTTGAATTCTAGTTACTTCCAATTCATCTTCTGCTTTATTAATTGTTGCAATTTAATTTCCCTAGCTGAAATTCTGAATTCCCAATCCTCAACTCCCCTTTTCCATTCAAGCAATTTACATTTCTTGCATTTTAAGTTACTGCAATTTACATTTCTTGCACTTTAAGTTTCAGTCATTTAATTTCTTGTTCTTTAAGATTCAGCACCTTTACTTTCTGTTCTCTTTAATTTCTGCAACCCATCCCTCTCCCTTTACATTTCCTGTTATTTACTTACTGTTCGATACAAAATCACTCAACCAATACTTGATTCGCTTGACTAAATCAACCACTAAACTAAAATTGCTCAATCCTTCAATCCCTGTGGGATTGACCTCACTCCCGTGAGTTTTATTACTTGATGCGACCCGGTACACTTGCCGGTGAGTTTTGTGTTGGATCGTTTTCCACACATCAAACCCTACACCCTAGACCCTAAACCACAAACCCTAAAGCCTACACACTAAACCATAAACCCTCAACCCCAAACTATAAACCCTAAACCCTACACCCTAAACCATAAACCACAAACGCTAGAGCCTAAACCCCAAACCATAAACCCTAAACCATAAACCCTAAGCCACAAACCCAAAACCCTAAACCATAAACCCTCAACCCCAAACTGTAAACCCTAAACCCTAAACCCTACACCTTAAACCATATACAACAAACCCTAAAGCTTAAACCCTAAACCCTACCCTAAACCCTAAACTATAAACCCTCAACCCTAAACAATAAACCCTAAACCCTAAACCCTAAACCATACACTCTAAACCCTAACCCACAAACCCTAAATCCTAAAGCATAAACCCCAAGCCCTAAACCATAAAGCCCAAACACTAAACCTTAAACCCTACGCCCTAAACCCTAAACCTTAAACCATAAACCCTAAACCCTAAAAGCAATTCCCCAAAATCTAAAGCCTAAAGCCTAAACCTTAAACCACAAACACTAAAGCCAAAACCCTAACTATAAACCCTAAACCCTCAATCCTACAGCGTACACCCTAAAGCTTAAACCATAAAGGCTAAACCCCAAGCCCTAAACCATAAAGCCCAAACACTAAACTTTAAACCCTACACCCTAAACCCTAAACCTTAAACCATAAACCCTAAACCCTAAAGGCTAAACCCCAAAATCTAAAGCCTAAAGCCTAAACCTTAAACCACAAACATTAAAGCCAAAACCCTAACTATAAACCCTAAACCCTTAATCCTACAATGTAAACCCTAAATCATAAACCCTAAAGCCTAAACCCTAAACCATAAACCCTCAACCCTGAACCCATAAACCATAAACCTAAACCCTAGACCCAAAACCATAAACCAAAAACCCTAGACCCTAATCCCTAAATTATAAACCCTAAACCCTAAACCATAAACCATCAACACCAAAGCATGAACCTTAAACTCTAAACCCTACACCTTAAACCATAAATCACAAACGCTAAACCCTAAACCATAAACTATAAACCCTAAACCCTAAACCCGAAACCCTCAATGCTAAACTGTATACCCTAAACCCTAAACCATAAATCCTAAATCATAAACCCTAAACCCTAAAGCCAAAATCCTAAATCACAAACCCTAAACCCTAAACCATAAACACTCAACCCTAAAGTCTAAACCATAAACTCCAAAGTCCAAACCCTAAAACCTAAATCCAAAACCATAAACCCTACACCATAAACTCTAAACCCTAAGCCATAAACCCTAAAGCCTAAACTATAAACCACAAACACTAAAGCCAAAACCCTATCTATAAGCCCTAAACCTTAAACCATAAACCCTCAATCCCACAGCCTAAACCCTAAACCTTAAACCCTAAAGCCTAAAGCCTAAACCATAAACCCTCAGCCCTGAACCAAAACCTAACCCCTAGACCCTAAACCATAAAACACAAACCCTAAAGCCTAATCACTAAATTATAAATCCTAAACCCTGAACCATAAACCGTCAACACCAAACCATAAACCCTAAACTCTAAACCCAACACCTTAAACCATAAACCACAAACGCTAAACACTAAACCGTAAACTATAAACCCTAAACCCTAAACCATAAACCCTCAACCCCAAACCATAAACCCTCAATGCTAAACCGTATACCCTAAACCCTAAACTATAAATCCTAAACCCTAAACCCTAAATCCTAAAGCCAAAATCCTCAATCACAAACCCTAAACCCTAAACTATAAACCCTCAACCCTAAAGTCTAAACCATAAACTCCAAACTCCAAACACTAAAACCTAAATCCAAAACCATAAATCCTACACCCTAAACTCTAAACCCTAAACCATAAACCCTAAAGCCTAAAGCCTAAACCACAAACACTATAGCCTAAACCCTAAACTCTAATCACTAAAACTCTAAACCCTAAACCACAATCACAAAACCGTAAAGCCTAAACCCTAAACCATAAATCCTCAACCAAAAACCATAAACCCTAAACCATAAAAATACACCCTAAACCCTAAAACCCAAATCCTAAAGCCTAAACCCTAAACCCTAAACCCTAAAGCCCAAACACTAAAACATAAATCCTTAACCCTAACCCTAAACCCTAAAGCTTAAACTCTAAACCCTAAATCCTAAACCATAAACCGTAAAGCTTAAACCCTAAGCCACAAACAATAAATCCTAAACCCTAAACCATAAACCCTAAACCATAAACCCCCAATGCAAAACCATAAACCCTAAACCATACACTCTAAATCCTAAACCACAAACCCTAAAGCCTAAACATTAAACCATAAACACTAAAGGCCAAACCATAAACCCTAAACCCTAAACCATAAACCCTAAACTATAAACCCTAAACCATAAACCCTCAACAGCAAAGCATAAAACCTAAACCATAAACCCTAAACCTAAACCATAAACCCTAAATCCTACACCATAAACCATAAACCCTAAACCATAAACCACAAACCCTACACCATAAACACTACACCCTACACCCTACACCCTAAACCCTAAACCATAAAACCTCAACACAAAACCATAAACCCTAAACCATAAACCCTAAAACCATAAACCCAAAACCCTAAACCATAAACCCTAAACCCCAGACCATAAACCCTAAACCCTAAACCCTACACCTTAAACCATATACAACAAACCCTAATGCTTAAACCATAAACCCAAAAACCTAAACCCTAACACCTCAACCCCAAACAATAAACCCTAAACCCTAAACCCTACACCCTACACCCTAAACCACAAACCCTATGGCCTAAACCCTAAACCATAAACCTTTAGCCTCGAACCATAAAACCTAAGCACTAAACCCTAAACGCTAGGCTTTAAACCCTAACCCACAAATTCTAAATCCTAAAGCCTAAACCCCAAACCTTAAACCATAAAGCCTAAACACTAAACCTTAAACCATAAACCCTAAACCCTAAACCATAAACCATAAACCCTAAAGGCTAAACCCCAAACTCTAAAGCCTAAACCGTAAACCCTAAACCACAAACACTAAAGCCAAAACCCTAACTATAAACCCTAAACCCTAAACCATAAACCCTCAATCCTAAAGCATAAACACTAAACCTTAAACCCTAAAGCCTAAAGCCTAAACCAAAAACCCTCAGCCCTAAACCATAAACCATAAACCTAAACAATAAACCACAAACCCTAAAGCCTAATTCCTAAACTATAAACCCTAAACACTAAACCATAAAACCTAAACACCAAACCATCAACACTAAACTCTAAACCCTACACCTTAAACCATAAACCACAAATGCTAAACCCTAAACCATAAACGATAAACCCTAAATACTAAACCATAAACACTTAACCCGAAACCATAAACCCTCAACGCTAAACCATATACCCTAAACACTAAACCATAAATCCTAAACCCTAAACCCTAAAGACAAAATCCTAAATCATAAACCCTAAACCATAAACCCTCAACACTAAAGCCTAAAGCCTAAAGCCTAAACCCTAAACCCTAACTATAAACCCTAAACCCCAAACCATAAAACTTAAAGCCCAAACCCTAAAATCTAAACCTTAAACCATAAACCCTAAACCTTAAACCATAAACCTTAAACCCTAAACACTAAACCCTAAACCATATACAACAAACCCAAAAGCCTAAAGCCTAAACCCAAAACCCAAAACCCTAATCCCTCAACCCCAAACCATAAACCCTACACCCAACACCCTAAACCACAAACCCTAAAGCCTAAAGCCTAAACCATAAACCCTCAATACCAAACCATAAACCCTAAGAACTAAATCGTAAGCCCTAAAACATAAACCCTAAACCCTAAAGCCTAAACCCCAAACCCTAATGCCTTAACCCTAAACCCATAAATCGTAAACCCTAATCCACAAACACTAAAGTTTAAACCCTAAACCCTAAACCCTAAACCATAAACCCTCAACCCAAAACCATAAAACCTACACCCTAAACCACACAATTTAAACCCTAAACACAAACCTTAAAGCCTTAAGGCTAAACCACAAACCCACAATCATAAACCCTAAACCCTAAACCTTACACCCTAAACCATAAACCACAAACCCTAAAGCATAAATTGTAACCCTAACCCATAAACCCTCATCACCAACACATAAACACTAAACCCTAAGCCCTACACGCTAAACCCTAATCCATAAACCTTAAACCATAAACCATAATCCCTCAACCCCAAACCATAAACCCTAAACCTTGAACCCTACACCCTAAACCATAAACCACAAACCTTAAAGCCTAAACCCTAAACTATAAACCCTAAACCTTAAACCATAAACCCTCAACCCTAAACCATAAATGCTAAACCTTAAACCCTACATCCTAAACCCTAAACCACAAATCCTAAATCCTAAACCCTAAAGCATAAACCCTCAACTCCAACCATAAACCCTAAACCATAAACTCTACACCCTAAACCCTAAACCACAAATCCTAAAGCCTAAAGCCTAAACTCTAAACCCTAAAGCCCAGACACTAAACCAAAAATCCTTAACCCTAAACCCTAAACCATAAAGTATAAAGTCCAAACCCTAAAGACTAAACCCTAAACACTAAACCCTAAACCATAAACCGTCAACCCCGAAATCATAACCCATAAACCCTAAACACTACACTCTAAATGCTAAACCACAAACCATAGAGCCTAAACCCTAAACCATAAACCCTCGACCCCAAACCATAAAGCCTAAACCCTAAACCATAAACAACGACCCCTAAAGACTAAACCCTAAACTATAAATGCTAAACCCTAAACCATAAACCATAAACCCCAAACCCTACACACTAAGCCCTAAACCACAAACTATAAACCATTGGTGCACGAAATTGTGATAAATACTTTTCACAACTTCAAATAATCCCCGGTAATGAACCCAAAAACTTGGTGTTCAATACCATGGCATAAACACAACTTCGCACAACTAACCAGCAAGTGTACTGGGTCGTCCAAGTAATAAACCTTATGCGAGTAAGGGTCGATCCCACAGAGATTGTTGGTATGAAGCAAGCTATGGTCACCTTGTAAATCTTAGTCAGGCAAACTCAAATGGGTATGAATGATGAATAAAACATAGAGATAAAGATAGAGATACTTATGTAATTCATTGGTAGGAATTTCAGATAAGCGTATGAAGATGCTTGGTCCCTTCCGTCTCTCTGCTTTCCTACTGTCTTCATCTAATCCTTCTTACTCCTTTCCATGGCAAGCTGTATGCAAGGGTTTCACCGTTGTCAGCGGCTACCTCCCATCCTCTCAGTGAAAATGTTCAACGCACCCTGTCACGGCATGGCTATTCATCTGTCGGTTCTCAATCAGGTTGGAATAGAATCCAGTGATTCTTTTGCGTTTGTCACTAACGCCCAGCCCTCAGAAGTTTGAAGCTCGTCACAGTCATTCAATCCTTGAATCCTACTCAGAATACCACAGACAAGGTTTAGACCTTCCGAATTCTCTTGAATGCCGCCATCAGTTCTAGCTTATACCACGAAGATTCTGATTAAGAAATCCAAGAGATAAACATTCAAGCCTTGTTTGCTTGTAGAACAGAAGTGGTTGTCAGGCACTCGTTCATAAGTGAGAATGATGATGAGTGTCACATAATCATCACATTCATCATGTTCTTAGGTTCAAATGAATATCTTAGAACAAGAATAAGCCGAATTGAATAGAAGAACAATAGTAATTGCATTAATACTCGAGGTACAGCAGAGCTCCACACCTTAATCTATGGTGTGTAGAAACTCCACCGTTGAAAATACATAAGAACATGGTCTAGGCATGGCTGTGAGGCCAGCCTCCCAATGATCTAAGATAGCATAAGAATAAAGATAGCTACCCAGATGAAAATACAATAGCAAAAGGTCTTATTTATGAGGAACTAGTAGCCTAAGGTTTACAAAGATGAGTAAATGTCATAAAAATTCACCTCCGGGCCCACTTGGTGTGTGCTTGGGCTGAGCATTGAAGTATTTTCGTGTAGAGACTTCTCTTGGAGTTAAACGCCAGCTTTTGTGCCAGTTTGGGCGTTTAACTCCCATTCTTGTGCCAGTTCCGGCGTTTAACGCCGGGCAGTTTTGAGCTAATTTGAAACGCCGGTTTGGGCCATAAAATCTCGGGCAAAGTATGAACTATTATATATTGCTGGAAAGCCCAGGATGTATACTTTCCAACGCCGTTGAGAGCGCGCCAATTGGGCTTCTATAGCT
>NW_027255750.1:0-7637 GCF_003086295.3 Arachis hypogaea
AATACCATCTCCTTCAAAATTATATTTTTTGATTTACTTTACTAGTGTTTATATTTTCACTACCAGAATAACTACCTTTGATAATAATGTTTTGGTTATAAATGCAGAGTGAAGGTTCTGCAGTGTGGGTGGCTGCACCTGGTCGAGATATGTCCAGTTTGCCAACTAGTTCATTCTACAACCTCCCACAGCAGGGACCGCATGTCACTTTCACCCCAACTCAGGCTGGCCATGGCACCTTTGCCGGCATTTATCACCCAGCACAAGCAGTGACAGCTGCAACAGTTCATCCCCTTCTACAACAATCTCAGACAATGGCTGGAGCAGTTGATATGGTAGGACCGGGAGGCAATGTTTATCAGCAGCCTCAGCACACACAGATCAATTGGCCAAGCAACTATTAAGGTCAGGACATGTTTCGTGATGGATAAAACCATTTATATTATGAAGTCCTTATATGGGGAAAAATTTTGAGAAAAACTCCAAAATTGTGGTTGGAGTTCCACAAGGACACGAATGACAATAATTGGCTGCATTTGAGTGTAACAAGGTGGGAAAAATTTGCCAATAGGAGCTTCTGATTGCTTGGGTTGATGACATGAAAGGTAGGACACCTGTAACCGATATTGACAGTTAAAAAAATTAGACGAGCTAGAAAAGAAACGTATGCAGGCATTCCCTTTTTGCTTTCGCTCCTGCCGTTTTTTATCCCTTCTTTGATAGCTTCAAGTTTTTTTTTTTTTTTTTCCTCCCTTCCCTTCTTTTTCATTGAGGTTCTTGAACTCTATTAAGAGTATTGTTGAGTGTTGAGAAAATTGTCCATTCTTTCTTTTCTAGTGTGGGTTTATAGGGTTTGGAAGGTTTTAGGTTGTTGGGGGGGAAGCTTTTTATGGTGCCTCTTTTGTCTTACCTGTAAAGTGAGAATTTTTGATAGCAAGAAAATTATTTACTGAAGCTGTTGTATTGCTATGGGCTAAGAAAAACTGTCTATTGTTTCAGCTAAACGATGCATCATATATTTATAACTTTTTATGTTTAAAAGAAAAAGTGGGGGTTAGGATTTAGAAACATTTGTGCATTTTAGTTTCCTTCCTTCATTTTTATTTTTTTATTTTTTAAATATAGATCTAGGCTATGTTTGATTCCTGAAATCCCAGTTATGTTCTTTCCTGTGATGAATGCTAAATTGGCCTTTCCAAGAGTTGAGGCATTTCTATAGTCTTTGATGCCATTGTTTCATTGATTTCCTCATTGAAAATTTAAGGCAATTTAAGTTTAAACTAAAAGTTAGATGTGTATTTTGTGATTAATGCGATTAGGGTTGCTGGTCACTCGAGAAACTAGGATTGTTATTTAGTACGAGAATATAATTAAATCACTATGATTGCTACTACGACGTGAATAACAACATAAAGTAGGCTTTGTACTAATCTTAGGGTATATTCTTTATGGCTTGTGAAATGCAATGTTCTTAAGTGTATAGGTATAGGTTATACCGTTCACAAAAAAAAAAAGTGTATACGTTATGATTATAGTATTATCTTACTAATGTAAATTTGTAAGTTATATATATAGACTCTCAATTTTGCTTTATCAAATTGTTCCGCATAATTAATTTTTAGTACCGATTCAGGTTAGTTTGTGTGTGATCAAAATAACAATTACCGCTGAAAGTGACTCATTCCAGAATTGTTTGACTAATTAATTCTATTCGGCTACCGCTAATAACACAGCGCTCGAAGTGAGATGAGGTACTCACTCGTACAAGGTCAAACTTATATTCAGCTCACGAGAATTTTGTTCGCCCGACGTGTCTACTAATTAATAATCTTAGCTTATCCAAGTTTGACTAAAAAATTTTCCAACAAATTCGAATTTATGAATTCATTCAAATAATATGAATATAAATAAATTATAATTTATATATAAAAATTATTAATTATATATGTTGTCAATCTATCAGTTATAATTTATATTCTCTGCAAAAATCATATATAAAATAGCAACTATAAGATTTCATATTAAAATATTAATATATAGATATATTACTCTCTTTTAACATAAAATAATTTATTCAGATTTATCATGGTCTAATTTATCATTGATTTAACCTAAAATAAATAAACAAAGATATTAAATTTCATATATAAAAAAACAATATATTTTCATATATTTATTTATCATATTAAAAGTTAAAGAAAAAAGAGAGAAATAATTATCCGTGTAAAAGTAATATTATTATAAATTAAAAACATACAACTTATAATATAGTTTCATACAAATAATTGTTGATATGGCTGTTACAATTCAAACATTAATCATACGGTATAACTCAACTTAATGAGGTATAATTCGGCGAAATGGTATGAATTTGGGATAAAATGTCCGACCATATATTGTAACTCCCCGAATCATAATCACTCTTCAATATTAACAATTGCCAGAAATATAACTAATATGTTCTTTTTACCTATAAAGGTATGACATCTCACCTTTTTCAGATAGATTGAATTCACAATTATAATTTAAGTATCGGAGTGTCTTTTCAAGGTATACTCTCCCTTTGTTCTCTTCACCACGTGATATATCTCTGGACGAAGAGCTTGGACCTTCGAAACCTGTAGCTCGACGTTGAGGACAACAACTTGGCATCGACTGTCAGAGATCGGCTTATATCCAGGTTATTCATCCGAGAACAATTGGCGCCCACCGTGGTGCTAAGAACATAAAGTATTTCCTATTTATCGGCCTCAGTATTGTCATGTGTATCCATGGCTAACGCACCCCCACCTACACCATCTGAACTTCTTCGGATGGTAACTGAGCTACAACAAGCCAACCAACGTATGGCGGAGGCGAACCAACGCATGATAGAAGAAAATCAAAGAATGGCGAATCAGATTGCCGAAACGCTCAGATTGAAAACAACAATGATCATCCTGAACAACCAGAGGAGGAAGAGCACCAATCTGATCCAACGCACATTTCTGAAACTATTCGAATTGAAGAAGCTCGGCCTCCACGGAACGAAGAAGCTCAGCCTCCATGGAACGAGGATGCTCAACCAGAAAACAAGGATACTGAGCCCGATAACTTTGTAGGGCCATTCACAACCGAAGTTATGAATTTCGAGCCACCAAGAAAGTTCACTTTGCCACTGACCTTAACCCCCTAAGATGGGTTAGGAGATCCGAAGAAATACCTCAAAAAATTCAGATCCATAATAATCGTAAATGGTGCTTCCGATTCTGTCTTATGTCGTTGTTTTTCATCTTATTTAGACGACCCTACACTTGATTGGTTTTGTTCATTTCCTGCAAATTCTATCTCTCATTTACGGGAACTAGCAAAGCTTTTTGAGGATCACTTTGCTGGATCTGTAATCTACTTACATGACTCGGACTACCTGAACACAATCAAACAAGGCCAGAATAAAAGTTTGAAGGACTACATGACTCATTTTATAAAAGTCGCCATGAGCATACCAGATCTCCATCCCGAGGTGCATTTGCATGCCATCAAGAGTGGACTCTGACCAAGAAAATTCCAAGAAGCAATTGTAGTAGCCAAGCCAAAGACCCTGGCCGAGTTCTGTGAAAAAGAAAAAGGACAAATGGTTATTGAGGAACTTCGACAAGCTCGGAAGGTGGACAAACCCCAGTATAAAGACAAGAATTTTAAGCTAACCCCTCGTTATGAGTCATATACTCAGTTCAATACAAAAAGAGACGACATCATCAGAGAAATTTTCAACTCCAAGTTGATCAAACCTCCGCGAAAAGATGGCACCTATCAGGATGCAAAAAATGTCGACAAATCCAAATATTGCACTTTCCATCAGAAGCTTGGACACACTACTGACAAGTGTGTCATCGCCAAAGACCTCCTAGAGCGACTAGCTCGGCAAAGTCACTTGGACAAGTATATTAGTGGCCACATACAAAGGCGTACCCCATTTCCTGTTGACAATTCCTCAGCAGGACAACACTTCCGTGACATAGAAAGGGCAACCTCAAGTCACCCCGATCAACCCCGAGGAGTTATTAACTGTATTTCTCGAGGTTTTGCAGGTGGAGGAGATACAAACTCGGCAAGGAAGCATTCATACCGAGCTATGCTATCGGTAGAGGGAAACCTCAGCAACACCTAAGCACCCTCGCATTTTCCTCAAATAACCTTCCAAGCCTCTGATTTCAACACCAATACCACAAACTTAGATGACCCGGTCGTCATTACCATTCAGCTAGGGAGCTTTTGGTATGAAAAGTACTATTGGATCCAGAAAGCAGTGCCAATGTTCTTTTCTACTCTACATTTCAAAAAATGAAGTTAAGCAACAACATCCTTCAACCTTCCACGGAGATTTAGTCGATTTTTCAAGGGAAAGAGTCCTAGTGATGGGATCTGTGTGGTTACAAACCACACTGGGTGAGCATCCATTGTAAAAACTTCAGATGTTCAATATTTAATTGTCGACTGTTTTAGCCCATATAATTGAATCCTCGGCCGACCATTTTTAAATCGGTTCGACGCTATAGTATCTACAATTCATCTTTGCGTTAAGTTTCCTATGCAGGACGACCTCATTGTGACTATTCACAGTGACAATTGTGAAGCTTTCCAGTGTTATGACATCAGCTTGAAAAAGCCAACCGAACTATGGGTTCGCATGTAAATAGCATCTGCAACTCTGTCGAGCTCCCAACCCTTACGGATCTTGACCCAAGGGCCGATGCTCTCGAAAGACCAACCCTAACAGAAGATTTACAAAAGGTTTATCTTAACAATGATCCTAACAAATTCACTTATGTAGGAACCACGCTTAGTTCAGAAGAGAAAGCTTCATTTCAAAAGTTTCTACAGCAACATGCCGATCTTTTTGCTTGGACTCCTGTTGACATGCCCGGCATTAGTCCATCAGTGATTTCACACAAGTTAGCACTAAATCCATCTTTCCGACCCATAGCCCAGAAAAAGCGGAACCTCGGTCTCGAAAAGAAGCAGGCATCCTTGGAGGAAACCAAAAAACTGATCAATGCTGGCTTCATACAAGAAATCCACTTCACAACATGGTTGGTAAACGTTGTCATCGTAAAAAATCATAACGGTAAATGGTGCATGTGTGTCGATTTCACCGATCTCAACAAAGCATGCCCAAAAAATTCATATCCTTTACCCTCTATTGATTGTTTAGTAGATAATGCTTTAGGTTACCAAACATTAAACTTCATGGATGCATATTCTGGTTATAACCAGATTTTAATGCATCCATCTGATCAAAATAAAATAGCATTTATCACTAAATATAGAAATTACTGTTATAAGTTATGCCATTTGGACTTAAGAATGCAAGGGCAACATACCAACGCCTTATGGATAAGGTATTCACTGATCAAATCGGTAAGAACCTAGAAGTTTTCGTCGATGACATGGTGGCCAAAACAAAGCTCGGTCATAGCCACCTCGACTACCTCTTAGAGATCTTCAACCAAATATGGCAATATAATATGCGACTTAACCCAGAGAAATGCGCCTTTGGAATACAGGGAGGAAAATTCCTCGGCTTCATGCTTACTAACCGGGGAATCAAAGCCAATCCTAAGAAATGCTGAGCTATATTGGACATGGCAAGCCCACAAACAATCAAAGAAGGGAGACTTACTGCATTATCTAGATTCTTGCCTTGTTTAGCACCTAAATCTTTCTATTTTTTCCAAACCCTAAAAAAGAAAAACAACTTAGACTAATGAATGTGAAGATGCTTTTACTAGCATAAAAAAATTCTTTCAAAACTACCCATTTAACAAAAACCCCTTCAGGAGAAGAACTTTATTTATATTTATCTGTCACTGACTGGGCAATAAGTTATGTTCTTGTTACAGAAAGGAACAAACAGAAACAATTGAATTACTTCATTAGTAAATTCTTACAGAATGCCGAGCTTCGCTATCCAAATATAAAAAAACTAGCCTTGGCTTTAGTCTTCTCAGCTCGGCGTCTCTGACCTTATTTTCAAAGCCACGTCGTCCACATCTGAACTTATCAGCCATTAAGACAAGTGCTACAAAAACCAGAGCTGGCTAGCCGACTGGTAAAATGGTCTGTAGAACTCTCCGAGTTCGACATCAGATACCAAAATCGAGGTCCAATAAAATCTTAGTATATTTCCGATTTCATAGCCGAATTCACTATATCAGGCTCAGAGAACAACGCACCACAGTGGACTTTATATGTCGATGGGCATCAAAACCAAGGTTATAGGCGGAGTCTTACTTGAAGATGGAAATGGCATAGTCCTAGAACAATCTCTACGCCTCTCCTTCAAGGTGAGCAACAATCACACCGAATATGAAGCTCTAATTGCAAGCCTAAGGCTCGCACCTGAACTAAAAATGTTGGACTTACAGGTATACTGTGACTCTTTGCTAGTCGTCTAACAGGTAAATGATTTCTTTCAAGTGAAGGACCCTCTATTGGCAAAATATTTGGATATTGTCAAAAGATTATTTCTAAATCTCAAAAATTGAGATTCTTCATATACCTCGTGAGCACAACAGCCGAGCTATATCTTATTGATGAGCGGATAATTTGTATGCTTTTTGGCATTATTTTTAGTATGTTTTTAGTATGATCTAGTTAGTTTTTAGTATATTTTTATTAGTTTTTAGCTAAAATTCACTTTTCTGGACTTTACTATGAGTTTGTGTGTTTTTCTGTGATTTCAGGTATTTTCTGGCTGAAATTTAGGGTCTGAGCAAAAATCTGATTCCGAGACCAAAAAGGACTGCAGATGCTGTTGGATTCTGACCTCCTTGCACTCGAAGTGGATTTTCTGGAGCTACAGAAGCCCAATTGGCGCGCTCTCAACGGCATTGGAAAGTAACATCCTGGCTTTCCAGCAATATATGATAGTCCATACTTTGCCCAAGATTTGATGGCCCAAACCGGCGCTCAAAGTCACCCTCAGAAATTCCAGCGTTAAACGCCGGAACTGGCATAAAACTTGGAGTTAAACGCCCAAACTGGCATGAAAGCTGGCGTTTAACTCCAGAAAACGTCTCTACACATAAAAGCTTCATTGCTCAGCCCAAGCACACACCAAGTGGACCCAGAAGTGGATTTTTACGTCATTTACTCATTTCTGTACACCCTAGGATACTAGTTTACTATTAATAGGATCTTTTGACATTGTATCTGTACCTTATGACCTCATGACACTTTACACCTTTCTTTGTGTACTTTCATGGCATGAGTCTCTAAACCCCATGGTTGGGGGTGAGGAGCTCTGCTGTGTCTTGATGGATTAATGCAATTACTACTGTTTCTCATTCAATCATGCTTGCTTCCATTCTAAGATAATACTTGTTCTTAATCCGGATGAATGTGATGATCCGTGACAATCATCATCATTCTCAACTATGAACGTGTGCCTGACAACCACCTCCGTTCTACCTTAGATTAAGTAGTTATCTCTTGGATTCTTTAATCGGAATCTTCGTGGTATAAGCTAGAATTGATGGCGGCATTCAAGAGAATCCGGAAGGTCTAAACCTTGTCTGTGGTATTCTGAGTAGGATTCAATGATTGAATGACTGTGACGTGCTTCAAACTCCTGAAGGCGGGGCGTTAGTGACAGA
>NW_027255751.1:0-7507 GCF_003086295.3 Arachis hypogaea
TTTTGTTGTTTTTCCATTGAAACTTCAGATTGGCTTGTTAAGACACTGCAAATTCTTGTGGGTGTAATCTTTATGGCAACTACGTTGGCTCTTTTCAAAGTTATGTTAATTCGTAGAGCAAGACATGGTGGTGGAGTTGTAGCTGTGCCCAAGTCCAAAGTTAATAACACTCAGATGGTTCTCAATAAACATCAACTACAGCTTTTAGGGGCGAAGCCAAAGCTTGAATCGGTCCAATCTGACTCATCCAAGAAACCCCCAAGTCTAAATCCCAGTCGGTGTCTTCAGATTTGCTTGTTCCACTACACCAGCCAATTACCAGCCCCTCTCGTTCCTCTCGCATTGATGCCAATGGTTCAAATTCCAACAGAGGAGCCACAGCACGTGCTATTGGCACCCCTTCAAGGTCACCTGGTTCCTCATCATCTTTGTATCTTGCTCCTGGAGTGATTTCAACACCAACTTCTGCTCAGAATTCAGCTGGACTGGATTCGGTAGTTTCAAGCCCTTGGTCTAATTCACGAGCCTCCTCTGCAAAAAGAATAACATCAGAGGAAAAGCTAGAACAGTTCTTAGCAGAAGTGGGTGAAAGAATTATTGAATCTGCAGGCAAGCTGTCTACTCCACCCCCCACAGTCCCTGGTTTTGGCATAGTGAGCCCTGGTACAGTTACAGGCTCAGGCAATACGTCTGGAACTACAAGGCTGACACCATTGAGGCCTGTGAGGATGTCTCCGGGATCCCAAAAGTTTAATACGCCTCCTAAGAAGGGAGAGGGTGACCTTCCCCCACCAATGTCCATGGAAGAATCAATTGAAGCTTTTGAACATCTGGGCATCTATCCCCAAATTGAGCAGTGGCGTGACCACCTCAGGCAATGGTTTTCTTCAGTTTTGCTTAATCCATTGATTAACAAGATTGAGACAAGTCACACTCAGGTTCTTTTTAGTCTAAACTCTTTTATGTTATGGTGTTGGCTAGGTTGTAGTCATGTTCTTTTATCCTTTTCCTCAGAAACCAAGGCAGAGTAAAACCAATCAAGCAAAATATCGAGTGTGTAAGTCAATATATGTGTTGGTATTGGTAACAACAATGTTCGATTATCTCATGGTAATGTTTAATGTTTGGCCCAAAAAAAAATCATGGAGGATTTTAGGATCAAAATGTGTGTAACTGCAATAGAAATACCTTTCAAGAGAATCAGTGTTTAGCTAAGTTAATTTGTAGGGGATGAGTTCTATATTGGAATATGTAATTACCTGTGAAATAAGAGCATGAAAGATATACCACCTTGTTACTAGTATGACTATTAATACTATACCCAGCAGCTGAACACTCTTTTATTTTACATCTGCTGAAACGTAAGTTCCTGAAGTCTAATGAGCCCAACTTCCTGGATGAGCCACCCAAATAAGGCAAAGCCAGTCAAAACCTGAATTCGGCACTGTGCAGCATAACCACACAATTTCTTACTTGTTTTAGAGGTGTCAAGTTTCCCG
This sequence comes from Arachis hypogaea, assembly GCF_003086295.3. Lineage (NCBI taxonomy): Eukaryota > Viridiplantae > Streptophyta > Magnoliopsida > Fabales > Fabaceae > Arachis > Arachis hypogaea. The sequence goes on from NW_027255751.1 coordinate 1,500, forward strand.
GTATTCAGGATTGGCCATTTGAGTCTATAGTATTCGTAGAGGTTCACGCATGATTTTCTTTAGTATGAGATTCACTTTAAATGGGTAATGCACAGAACGTCCAATATGATTGTACTGTCAACTTCTGCTTCAATGGTCCTAAGATTTTCATATTCATATCATAGGTTATACAAGCAGCTGCCAAACTTGGTATTTCAATCACAATCAGTCCATTGGGCAATGACATGCCATCTTCTGGAACCCCTGCTACCTTGCCAGCAATTGATAAGACTCAAGAATGGCAACCAGCAATGGCTCTCAATGAAGATGGATTGCTCCATCAGTTACATTCAACACTTGTCCAAGCTATAGAGGCTTCCAAGTGTACATTGCTTCTCATTATTAAATTAGAACTGATTTTTTTTGTCTTAGTTTGTTTGTAATTGCTAATAGCTTATGAGCTCTGACAAATTCCTTTGGGACTTTAATTGCATACAGCCAAGCTGCCTGGATCTAATATGCAACTGTCCCCACAACAGACTCCTTCGGTTCCTATTATGCAGGATTGTGTGGATGCCATCACGGAACACCAAAGACTCCAAGCCTTGATTAAAGGAGAGTGGGTTAAAGGCTTGCTACCTCAAAGCAGTGTTCGTGCTGATTACACTGTGCAAAGAATCCGAGGTAGAAAGAACTGTGGATATATTGCTAATTGGTTCATTAAGTTTCCTTTTATAAATTGAAGTAGGAGTGTAGGACTATTAATGATTAATCTGATGTTGATTTTATGGCCAGCACATACCTGTCTTGTCTAATTTCTAATATCTTTCTGAATTATCAGAGCTGGCAGAAGGAACCTGCTTGAAGAATTATGAATATCTTGGAAGTGGCGAAGTTTATGATAAAAAGAACAAAAAGTGGACGCTTGAACTGCCTTCGGATTCTCACTTGCTCCTGTATCTGTTCTGTGCTTTCCTAGAACATCCAAAATGGATGTTACATGTGGATGCTACATCGTATGCTGGAGCTCATTCTAGTAAGAACCCCTTGTTCTTAGGAGGCCTTCCCCCAAAGGAGAGGTTTCCAGAGAAATACATTGCTGTAATTTCGACCGTTCCTTCTGTGCTGCACCCTGGAGCATGTATCCTGGTTGTTGGGAAACAGGCTCCTCCAATTTTTGCTTTGTACTGGGACAAGAAGCCGCAATTTTCTCTTCAGGTTGGTAATGAATATACGCCAAATACTGTTGAACTCTTTTCTCTATACTATCAGAAGTCCGTACTTAAACTTGTAATGCTGTTCTTGTGCATACTCTACACATTATGAGTGAGCATGCTACAGTCCAGAGAAGATAATATTGTCATTGATGGTCTTATCAACCAGCAAAATGATCATTTTATTATAGTCGAATTCTAACAATTCCATGATTCATGTCAGGGAAGATCTGCACTTTGGGATTCTATATTGCTTTTGTGCCACAAGATTAAGGAAGGATACGGTGGTATCATCAGGGGCATGCATCTAGGTGCTTCAGCTCTAAGTATTCTTCCAGTCATGGAAACAGAAGCCGAAGATTGAAATCGTTGTTAACTAACAAACCATTCTGCTTTTACCCTACATGCTGACTTTAACTTGTGCAGCAAATGACATTTTTCTCACTGTAACATTTCAGAAGGGCTTGCTGCAAATTGCAGAGGTAAATTACCCCCTTTAGGGGGGGGGGGGTTTGATTATAGTTAATGTTGTGTCAGATAATTCATCTTGTATCATTTCTAGGGACTTTAGAATGGCCGGCTCATTGATTTTATTGCAAGTGGATTCCTGAACTCTTGTCAAAAGTAAAATTTGGAGAGCTCATGAATCATGATCAAGAGATTCAGGAATAACACATTTTTGTTGGTTATATATTTGTAGGTATTAATCACGGTTCTATAAAGCTTGCATCGATATCTGTATATATTTATAATAGTCTCTCGTTTCATTTTTGGTAATATATCCATGATCAAAAGATTATGTAATAACATTTTTAGGTTTGAAAACCCTAAACAAATCTCCACTATTTTAAAATTATTAACGGTTTCAACTTTAGAAATAAATAAATTTTAGAATTTTAAACTCCAAAAAATATGTTCATTCTGTGGGAGCTGACCCACACACTCAAATTATTAAGGATTTCAAACCCTTATTAAAAATGTCGGTTTATTCTAATGGGAAAGCCAAATTTTATTTTCATCAAAGTTTTCTTAACGTTTTGCATTAAATAACTTGTTGAAATCTTAAAATTTTCTTAACATTGTCTCCCTAATTTAATGTGATGCTTATTGCTGATTTGTTATCAAAACTCGTTTAACTTGGTTACGCCTTTTTTACCCAAAAAAAAAACCTTACTACACGTTTAGACCTTGCTGGTGTAAAATTATATTTGATCTAAACAATTTATTTTGGCTTAGCTAAACTCAATATTATTTACGCATATAAAAATAATTAAATATATTCTTTACACAACAAGCCCGTCTAGCTCAGTTGGTAGAGCGCAAGGCTCTTAACCTTGTGGTCGTGGGTTCGAGCCCCACGGTGGGCGAAAATATTATTTTTTGTATTTTTCCTCAAGTTTAGTAGCACTTTTTTTTTTTTTTTTTTTTAGCACTTTTACTATTTCTGCGACATATTTTTAGGGTAAAAAAACACTTGCATTGTTCACCTTCAAATACTTCATTATCCGTGAGAAATTTGTTTCCTACTAATTTAGGAGACCAATGTGATTCTTCTCCATAATGGCCAAGAAGACATGCATGGGCAGCATAGAAAGTGCAAGGAAACATATTATAACGTATTTAGCAATTTATTTGTGATAAAAACTGACAATTATTTATATCAACGGATTTCACAAGTCATAACATCTTTTAAAAATAAACTACTACTGTTTGCGAAAGTTCAAAGCGTTGACAAATCAATCTATAAATGAATAAAACTTTTGTACCTAGGAAAAATAATTTCATATAACAAAGACACCCAGAAGTTAATTTCATTCGTAGCTTTTCTCTTGTAAAAATAAAATTAATTTTGATCGTTCATAAATAAAATTACGCTATTCTAAATTTTCATAGGTAGATTATAATTTACTCAGTTGTTCATCTTGAAACGCATTTATTACTTGACTTTTTTTTCGTGGGTTGCCTTAACTAAACTGTTATTGCAGGTCTAAGTATAATCGCTCAACCCTCGGCATTTATATACACAGACTGTTTGTAGCTGATTTCTAATTTTACCAAAAACTGATATAATTTAAATCAGGATACAAATGATTTCGATAACTAACAACCAGCACTACAATTTATTGACAAGATTATTATGGAACTGCTTAAGCCTAAACCATGTTAGCTTCTGTGACCGTGTCCCTCATCACCCAGGTCTTGTGGGGTGTTCACACTACACATAGATGCTGTGTAGCCACATTTCTTCAACAGGCAAAGTATCACCATGAAATATTGGAATTGTTTTCCCTTTTTATGAAGAGACTCACTTTTTCAGCCACGCCAGGAAGGCTGGTGGATCAATGCATAATACAAGAGAAATATTGTCACTTGGATGTATAACCCAAGGGGCACCTTAGTGCCTAAAATGGGTGCCTACCTGCATGGATCATAAGCAATGAGGTCGAAAAACACACAATATGACAAGGAAAAATTGCCCAAATTGGTTGAGAAACAATATTTGATTTCACTATTGAATCAAGGCTAAAAATTTACAGGTTATTTGTTCTTGGTACAGAAAAATGCAGATATAATGTTTCTATGGGGAACTCCCCACCAAATTAAAAAGTTGAACTACCATCTCTGAATGATCAACTGTACATTAAACCAGAACTATACCCCCCTAACCCCCCACCACCCAGTGTTTCATCATTGAAAATTGAAGAGAACAACAGCTTGAGCCTGATCTATTAACATGTGTGGTAAGGACAACTTAAATATCAAGCATAAAGAATTAAGAATCTTTATAGCAAACATCTTTGCCAACAGGGTAGAAGTAAATATGTTGGCAGGGCATATCTGCAGCTCTATTCCGATGGAGATGCCTCAGAATAGAGATGCCTTGGACATCAACCGCTGTTTCATGAGGATCAAAAATGCCTCCCAACTTCCTTCACTTACTAAATACAAAATCTGGCATTAAGGAGAGTGCCTAAATGTCTTGAGACACAAGGTCTGATACCTATTATTCAGAATCTGTGTCGATAGAAAGATACAAGCGTGGCCTTACAGAACGCTTTTGGCGAGGAAATGAAAATGGGCTATCAGATCTTTGTCTACTTGACTTGTCGGATCTAGCATCATTCATACCAAGAAGCAAAGATGCTGCATGAGAAGAAATAATCAGTCAAGAAAATGAAAAGAAATGTCAAACTGCATTAATACATGACAGAGTATATTTACGTAAGGGAATGAAAACCTCTAAAACTTTGCCTAGAAGTTAGCATCCTTTACATCTTCAATTGATACATTTTCTACATGAGCAAAGAAATAATGGGCATTTGGGTCATTTGTCAAACAAGATTAAACTCAATATGTTGCTTTTCTAATGCAAGAATATGATATAGAAGAATAATATAACTAAACAGATTATGTATTCAAGACAGTAAGGCAGTGTGTTTTCGCACCGTATTTTAATGAAGAGATGGTTGATATTGTACTTTTGGCAAAAAGATATAAGCATATGTTACAAGGATGACTACTTAGCAGTCATTTTACAATTTTACAGAGACATGCTGACAGGCAAATTATTATTTTCCTAAGATAGTAATATATATTTCATAACCATAATTTACGAACTTCATAGTAAAAGTATTCATTCTTTTATCAATTAGTGTATATTTTAGTTTTCTCTCTCCATAAAAAATATGCTTAAAGACCCAGCTAACCGTATATACTTGGTATAGTTTCCAACAAGAGTAACTTCCACTACTAATTAAGGAAATAATATAATTAGGGATATGGAGTCACAAACCAGCATCATCCATATTGGTATTTGCGGCACCTTCTCTAGCTAGATCTCTGGGTGCGATTTGAAGTCCAGAATTCAACCCATTTTGAGTGGAAGTATCACCATTTGTACCAGCGGCACCACCACCAAGACTAAGAGATATCCAATCCTCATTTAGGACACCATTAGACATATTTGCCTGATCTCTCAATTCATGTTGCACTGATGGTTCAGCAGGTCTTGTGGGGAGGAAAATTTGAAGTGAGGGGTCATCTCCCCCAAATGCCAATGGATTGTCAACCAATCCAACATTTAAATCAGCATCCGATCGACCAGCAGAGGAATCTGGTATAAGACTACCAGACCCCAAACCAGCATCCGGAGCCAATGCATAACCATTCAATGAAGATGAGCAATTAATAGGACCATGCTGCAAATGCACCAATGCATCTGACACATCTGCATCAGGACTAAATAATTGGAATCCTGGGCCAGCCTGAGTTCCAGGTGGTAAGGACCACAAACCAAAATCATCATCATTAGGGAAAAGTCCTAAGCATGAATTACCACCAAGATTAGTGTGCTCATCATTATACGAATCAACAATTCCAGGCGGTGGCACTGAGTAACCATCTTCAGTTTCGTTGTTCTTATAGGTAATTGCAGGAGATACCAATAAATCATTATCTTCTTCAGAATCACTAAGAACAATAACTTCTGCACCACCTACCTGAGCAGAAGTGTTATTTGCAGTATAATCATATGCTAAATTAACATTATTGAGATATGGAGAATCCATCTCAATTCCGTTGGTGGTAGAATAATCAATATGCCCACCACCACCACCACCACCACCACCACCACCCCCACCCTGATTTACACTGGGATCATCACCATCACTACTGCTCATTGGAATAACCACTTCATGATTTCCAAATACCTCTTTCAATCTATTACCAGAAGAGGTGTTTGTGTCCTCAGGTTTGCTGACTTCCCAAAGTCCATCGCGATTCTTCCTAATGCCAAGCTTTAAGCCAGTAGGACTG
>NW_027255752.1:0-7460 GCF_003086295.3 Arachis hypogaea
CTGAAAATCATCCATGAAGACTCCAGAAATTTTTCCACATATCAGAGAAAATAGAAGCATGCACTTGAAAGTTCAGGTATTCACAGGCAAATGATCCTTTGTAGCAAATATCCAGATGGAATGTGAGGCCGTTTTTTGATCTGGGATTACTCAATTTGATTATACTGAATATCCATCCAGGAAGCAGTGTATCATGACCTGCTAGTCTTCTAGCATCTGGTCTATGAATGGTAAAGGAAAATGATCTTTCTGGTGGCTGTATTGAGCTTCTGTAATCAATGCACATACGCCACCCTGTAACTGTCCTTGTAGGAACCAGTTCATTTTTTTCATTATAACCACTGTCATGCCACCCTTCTTAGGGACAACTTGAACAGGGCTCACCCAGGGACTGTCTGATATAGGATAAATAATCCCAGCCTCTAGTAATTTAGTGACCTCTTTTTGCACCACTTCTTTCATAGCTGGGTTCAGCCGCCTTGTGGTTGAACCACTGGCTTGGCGTCATCCTCCAACAAGATTTGTGCATGCATCTGGCTGGGTAATGCCTTAAGATCACTAATGGACCACCCAAGAGCTGTCTTGTGCGTCCTTAGCACTTGAATTAGTGCTTCCTCTTCCTGTGGCTCTAAGGTAGAGCTTATAATTACAGGAAAGGTTTCACCTTCTCCAGAAATGCATATTTCAGGGATGGTGGCAATGGTTTGAGCTCGGGTTTTGGAGGTTTCTCCTCTTCTTGAGGGATTTTCAGAGGTTCTATTATCTTTTCTGATTCCTCCAAATCAGGCTGAACATCTTTAAAGATGTCCTCTAGCTCTGATTCGAGACTCTCAGCCATATTGACCTCTCTTACCAGAGAATCAATAAGATCAACACTCATGCAGTCATTTGGGGTGTCTGGATGTTGCATGGCTTTAACAACATTCAACTTGAACTCCTCCTCATTGACTCTCAGGTTACTTCCCCTTTTTGGACATCAATGAGGGTTCGGCCAGTTGCTAGGAAAGGTCTTCCTAGAATGAGAGTTGCACTCTTGTGCTCTTCCATTTCCAGTACCACAAAGTCAGTAGGAAAGGCAAATGGCCCAACCTTGACAATCATGTCTTCAATCACGCCTGATGGGTATTTAATGGAGCCATCAGCAAGTTGAAGACATATCCTGGTTGGTTTAATTTCTCAGCTAAACCAAGCTTTCTGATAGTAGATGCAGGTATTAGGTTGATACTTGCCCCAAGATCACATAAAGCTTGCTTGGTACAAACACCTTCTAATGTGCATGGTATCATAAAGCTCCAGGATCTTTAAGCTTCTCAGGTAAGCTTTTCAGAATGACTGCACTGCATTCTTCAGTGAGGTAAACTTTTTCAGTTTCCCTCCAATCCTTCTTATGACTTAAGATCTCTTTCATGAACTTAGCATAAGAGGGTATTTGCTCAAGTGCTTCTGCAACGGAATCTTTATTTCAAGAGTCCTGAGATAGTCTGCAAAGCGGGCAAATTGCTTTTCCTGTTCCGCTTGCGGAGTTTTTGAGGATAAGGCATTTTGGCTTTGTATTCCTCAACCTTAGTTGCTGCAGTTTTATTACCTACAGAAGTGGGTTGGGAAGCCTTTTTAGAAAGGTCAGCACTTGTATGTGACTGATTCCCCACTGGCATTTGAATGCTAGTGGTGGGAGCTGGAGTGGCGTCAAACGCCACTTCCTTGTTGTTACTGGCGTTTGAACGCCAGAACCATGCTCCTTTTGGGCGTTCAACGCCAGATCCATGCTTGTTTCTGGCGTGAACGCCAGGAATAAGCATGGTTTGGGCGTTCAGCGCCAGCTTTATCCCTTTCTGGGCTCTGCTTGTCCTCAGAGGGATTTTTAGTAGCCATTTGTTCATTTCTGTCTTCTTGCTACTTTGAAGTGAGGTATTTAATGTTTTCCCACTTCTTATTGAACTGCTTGGCATTCTTCTGATTTGCTTTGCAGTTGCTTTTTTTCTTTAATTGTTTCCTGTTCTGTTAGCCATTTTTTTTTTATTTCTTGAATTCGTACTGCTGAGTTAGAATTAATTGTTTGAATTCTTAGCTGATTCGGATTGTTCTGAGTTTTTTTTCTTTTTTCATGGAGATTCATGTTTAGATACAATGCTATTTCTGGCAACTGTATCAATAAGCTCTTGAGCTTCTTCAATTGTTTTTCTCATGTGTATAGATCCACCAGCTGAGTGGTCTAGAGAAATCTGAGCTTTTTCTGTAAGCCATAGTAAAAGATGTCTAATTGCACCCATTCTGAAAACATTCAGAGGGGCATTTTCTTAGCATCTCTCTGTATCTCTCCCATGCATCATAAAGGGATTCATTATCTCCTTGTTTGAAGCCTTGGATGCTTAGCCTTAGCTGTGTCATCCGTTTGGGAGGGAAATAGTGATTCAGGAATTTTTCTGACAGCTGTTTCCATGTTTTATGCTGTTCTTAGGCTGGTTATTTAACCACCTCTTAGCTTGATCTTTTACAGCAAATGGAAACAGTAGTAATCTGTAGACATCCTGATCCACTTCTTTATCATGTACTGTATCAGCAATTTGCAGAAATTGTGCTAGAAATTCTGTAGGTTCTTCATGTGGAAGACCAGAATACTGGCAGTTTTGCTGCACCATGATAATGAGCTGAGGATTCAGCTCAAAGCTACTCACTCCAATGGAGGGTATACAGATACTACTCCCATATGAAGCAGTAGTGGGGTTTGCATATGACCCCAGAGTCCTCTTGGACTGTTCACTCATACTTACTTCCATAATGGAATACAAGTTGAGAATTTATAGTTTGGAATGTAGCAATGAAATAAATAAAAATGGAATAAATAAAAGAAAGTGGAAATATTTTGAAATTGAAAATTGAATTTTTATAAAAGATTTTCGAAAAAAATTGTTCAAAATTAGTTAGAAAAATAAAATTTTTGAATTTTGAATTTTATGATGAAAGAGAAAAACACACAAAAGACACAAGACTTAAAATTTTTAGATCTAATGCTCCTTATTTTCAAAAATTTTTTTGGAGGGAAAACACCAAGGAACACCAAACTTAAAAATTTTAAGATCAAGACACAAGAAAAACTCAAGAACACCTTGAAGATTCACAAGAACACCAAGAACACAAGGAAGAACACCAAACTAAAATTTTTAGAAAACTTTAATAAAATTTTCGAAAATTATAAAAATTAACAATAAACACCAAACTTGGAGTTGCACAAGATTAAATCAAGAAAAATTATTTTTGAAAAAGATTTTCAAAAGTACTGGTGCTCCCTTATCAAGAATATAAGCAATGCTTTAGCCAATTGGAATAAATATGACACTTGATGCAGATGTTCTTGAAAAGAAACTATCCTATCAAAATTTAATGACTTTATAACAATAAAATAAAATAAAAATAAAAACAAAAATAAATTATTCCTAATCTAAGAAATAAAATAAGCCTTCAATTGTCCAAACTCAATAATCCCCGGCAACGGCGCCAAAAACTTGGTGGACGAAATTGTGATCACATCAATATAGCATCAATATATTTATTGTAGGATTGTGGAACTTAGGATTTTTGGTATGAGTGGGCACAATTCCGTTCAACTGACCAGCAAGTGTACTGGGTCGTCCAAGTAATACCTTACGTGAGTAAGGGTCGAATCCACAGAGATTATTGGTTTGAAGCAATCAATATTTATTTTATTGATCTTAGTCAGGATGTTAATAGGATTATTTGGATTAAAAGTGAAATTATTGGAATTGATAAAAGAGGGAACAATGTTACTTTGATTTGCAGCACTAGGAAATATGTTGGAGTTTTGGAGATGCTTTGTCCTCTGATTTCAACTCTTCCTTGAGATCTTCTTCTCACACGCAGGTTCCTTCCATGGCAAGCTCTATGTAGGGTGTCACCGTTGTCAATGGCTACTTCCCATCCTCGCAGTGAAAATTATGCACGCACTCTGTCACAGTACGGCTAATCACCGGTTGGTTCCCGCTCCTACTGGAATAGAATCACTCTTTTGCGTCTGTCACTAACGCCCAGCAGGTTAAAGTTTGAAGCACGTCACAGTCATTCAATCCCGGAATCCTACTCGGAATACCACAGACAAGGTTTAGACTTTCCGGATTCTCATGAATGCTGCCATCAATCCGGCTTATACCACGAAGATTCTGTTGGGGAATCTAAGAGATATTCATTCAATCTGGTGTAGAACGGATGTGGTTGTCAGGCACACGTTCATGGGTTGAGGAAGGTGATGAGTGTCACGGATCATCACCTTCTCCACAGTTAAGCGCAAATAAACATCTTAGATAAGAACAAGCGTGTTTGAATGGAAAACAAAGGAATTGTATTAAATCATCGAGACGCTGCAGAGCTCCTCACCCCCAACAATGGAGTTTAGAGACTCATGCCGTCACAAAGTATGTAATTCAGATCTGAAAGTGTCATGAGGTACAAGATATGTCTGTAAAGGTTGTTTAAATAGTAAGCTAGTAACCTAGGTTTACAGAAAATGACTACACTAAGATAATTGGTGCAGAAATCCACTTCTGGGGCCCACTTGGTGTGTGCTGGGGCTGAGACTAAAGCTTTCCACGTGCAAAGGCCTTTCTTGGCATCAAACTTCAGGTTATGACGTGTTTTGGGCGTTCAACTCCGGATCATGACGTTTTTCTGGCGTTTAACTCCAGACAGCAGCATGAACTTGGCGTTCAACGCCAAGTTACGTCATCTATCCTCGCTCAAAGTATGGACTATTATATATTGCTGGAAAGCCCTGGATGTCTACTTTCCAACGCCGTTGAGAGCGCGCCAATTGGACTCCTGTAGCTCCAGAAAATCCATTTCGAGTGCAGGGAGGTCAGGATCCAACAGCATCAGCAGTCCTTTTTCAGCCTAAGTCAGATTTTTGCTCAGCTCCCTCAATTTCAGCCAGAAATACCTGAAATCACAGAAAACACACAAACTCATAGTAAAGTCCAGAAATATGATTTTTGCTAAAAACTAATATTATTTTACTAAAAACTAACTAAAACATACTAAAATATACATGAAATTACCCCCAAAAAGCGTACAAAATATCCGCTCATCACCCGCCTCCGTTGCAACCCCTCGGCCAAGGTTGCAACGTGCCCGGTCAAGGTTGCAACGCGTCCGGCATCCGTTGCAGCGCCGCCCGGCCAACGCTGCATCTCGCCCGGCATCTGTTGCACCGCCCCCAGCCAACGCTGTAACGCGACCTGCCTCCGTTGCAACGCCGCCCAGCCAACGTTGCAACTCGCCCGGCATCTGTTGCAACGCGACCTGCCTCCGTTGCAACGCCCCAGCCAACGTTGCAACGCCACCTGCCTCGCAGGGTGCCTGCTCACCCTTTCCCGGGCGCGTCTTTCTACGTGGACCACATGGAGAGTCCGGTGCGCCCGTTCATTACGCGAGGCAACGAGCCAGACAGCACTCAGGACCCAGACACCGCTCATCCGCCACCACGGTCCGCAAACCCAGCACGCCCGGACGAACCGCGCCCCGCACGCCAAGGCGCGTGCAGGCAAGCGGAAGCATACGGGAGGGCCAAGCCAACGCCGCTGGGCAGGGTTCAAAGGAGGCGACGAAGGATACTCGAGGGACAGGACGAAGCGTCACCTGCTTCGGCCAGAACCGAAAAGCCGCACCATCTAGAACGAGCCACGTGAACGAGTCACAAGAACAAGCCACACCAAGTCGGGACCCCGGCAGCAACACCACAACCACAACGTGCTTGCTAGTGTGACTAGCCATCGTGCATCTTGCTGGCATTGCGCCCAGCAAGACTTTCGGCATCTCACCTTGCTCGCATTGCGCCAAGAAGCCTTTTGGGCAACTCGAGTTTCAGCGCGGCCGTTCGGTGCGCGAGGCAAGGAGCCAGACACACTAACGACCCGCACACCACTCATCCGCCACCACGGTCCGCAAACCCAGCACGCCCGGACGAACAGCCCCCGCACGCCTTGGAGCGTGCCGGCAAGTGGAAGCATACGGGAGTGCCGAGCCAACTCCGCTGGGCAGGGTTCGGGGGAAGCGACGAAGAACATTCAAGGGACAGCCCGAGGCGTGAGGTGCTTCGGGCGATAATCGAACAGCCGCACCGTCTAAGATTAAGCAACCCGCACAGCAAAACCAACACCGCGTTGGGCACCGTCTTGCGTCCACCATAGACGTAAGGCGAGCACGCCGCGGGTGCACAAGGCACAACTCGACCACGCCATGCTCACTAGGTGGTGCACAGATGGGGCGTGCATGGACGTGTTTCCCTTCTTGGTCCTTTGGTGATCGGGGTGTGCGGCAGCCCGACGCCCGTGCTCGACCTTGGACCCGGGCGGGGGACCCCGACGGCACACCACAACCACAACGGGCTTGCTAGTGTGCCTAGGCAACGTGCATCTTGCTGGCATTGCGCCCAGCAAGCCTTTCGGCGTCTCACCTTGCTCGCATTGCGCCAAGCAAGCCTTTTGGGCAACTCGAGTTTCAGCGCGGCCGTTCGGTGCGCGAGGCAAGGAGCCAGACACACTAACGACCCGCACACCACTCATCCGCCACCACGGTCTGCAAACCCAGCACGCCCGGACGAACAGCCCCCCGCACGCCTTGGAGCGTGCCGGCAAGCAGAAGCATACGGGAGTGCCGAGCCAACTCCGCTGGGCAGGGTTAGGGGGAAGCGACGAAGAACATTCAAGGGACAGCCCGAGGCGTGAGGTGCTTCGGGCGATAATCGAACAGCCGCACCGTCTAGATTAAGCAACCCGCACAGCAAAACCAACACCGCGTCGGGCACCGTCTTGCGTCGACCATAGACGTAAGGCGAGCACGCCGCGGGTGCACAAGGCACAACTCGACCACGCCATGCTCCCTAGGTGGTGCCCAGATGGGACGTGCATGGACGTGTTTCCCTTCTTGGTCCTTTGGTGATCGGGGTGTGCGGCAGCCCGACGCCCGTGCTCGACCTTGGACCTGGGGCGGGGGACCCCGACGGCACACCACAACCACAACGGGCTTGCTAGTGTGCCTAGGGGATGGCAAGGCATCGTGCATCTTGCTGGCATTGCGCCCAGCAAGCCTTTGGGCAACTCGAGTTTCGGCAGCACGACACCCCTCCCCCCTATAATAGGCTGCCGAGCCATTACCAAAGTGCCACGGGTAGACATCCTTTTCCGTGAGGAGACATACCAAAGGAAACTGCTCTAGAGGTCGAATTTTGACGCCGTTTTTTTGCGACAATCTCTAGAAAAATAAGATCTTTCCATCCACCAAATTTGGTGAATTTACACCGTGTGGATTTTTTTTGCCGATTTTTTTCCCACCCGAAAAGCAAGAAATTCAAAAAAAATTAAAAACGGAGCAAAAGTGCGATTTTTGACCTGGATTTTTTTGTGCAGCCTTTAAATAATATTACCAAGGTTCCCTCAAAATTTCAGGAAAAT